>NW_027441975.1:0-300000 GCF_048569485.1 Anomaloglossus baeobatrachus | reverse complement strand
ACCCCCGGGTACAGAGATCCTCGAGCCACCGAGCACCCAAATCCGAGCAGCCCGACTCACGAACATCAATGCCGATTAATGGAAGTCCCGGAAAGGGAGCGAGTCAGACACCTGGTTGGGCTCTTAGAGGGTGGAGCTGCTGAAGCTTATAGAACTATAGACCCTCGGTGGAACTGCAATTATGGGACCATTAAAGAAACCATATTGGAACATTATGCTGTGACCCCAGATACATACAGGGCTCAGTTCCGTACTTTAGCCAGTGATGGGGAAAGGTCTTTCAAACTGTATGCCCACAGGCTCAAACAAGCTTGTCATCGCAGGCTGGAAAGAGAGGGGGCCTTAAGGTGGTGTCACACATAGCGACACAGCAGCGATCACGACTAGTAATCTGACCTTATCAGGATCACTGCTGCGACGTTACATGGTCGCTGGTGAGCTGTAAAACAGGCAGATCTCATCAGCGATCAGTGACCAGCCCCCAGCCAGCAGCGACGCGTGGAAGCGTAACTAAGGTAAATATCAGGTAACCAAGGAAAGCACTTCTTTTGGTTACCCAATATTTATCTTAGTTACTAGCGTCCGCCGCTCTCACGCTGACAGTGCCGGCTCCCTGTTCCCTGCACTCCTAGCCAGAGTACACATCAGGTTAATTACCCGATGTGTACTCCAGCTACGTGTGCAGGGAACAGGGAGCCGGCGCTGGCAGCGTGAGAGCATATCCATTTGGCAGGACCTCGGGCCTTCACCTGATGATACGGAGAGATGCTTTCATTCTCCACGTTATCACAAATTTGAAAATAAGACTTTCCTATCTATTATATTGATGCAGTTCATAAAACCTCAATTCAAATTTTCTATAAGGGGAAACAAAGGATTTGAATTTATCTGCCCTTTTCTGCATTCAAGCTGAGATTGGCCTCACATCTGCTAGATAATTCTCTTTAGTTACCTGTTTCCAAAGGAAGGGGTCAGCTTCATAAGGGTCTTGTTGAGTCTTTATGGATTTTATCATTTCTATATGACACATGGCTACATATTATTTTTCCAAAATCGAGCTTTTAACCTATTGAAAGCCAAGGTCATTTTTTTGACACTTTCCTCGACTTGGCGCTTGAAGCTTTCATTAAAATCAAAAATATTACACTGCCATCTATCCAAAATAACAAATAAAAAAGAAAAGGCTGCCCTAAAATCATTATGCAATGATTCAGATATAGTAACTCCATCAGCCGACAAGGGGGATGGAATAGTCATCCAAAGCAATGATGACTATATAAAAAAGCTCAGAATATTCTCTCCAACCCCATACATAAGGGATTACAACTATGGGACCTTTTTCTACATTTAAAACAAAACATACTCTCCTCATAACAAAAGTTTTGGAGAAAGGAATCTTACAGAGAAGCAACCAACATCCAACATATTGTATAACGATTTAGCACAGACATCAGCTGCATTGATTGCAATCTACGGTAAGTAGTATTATTTTCCAAAATGTCAGATTCTCATTAGAGGCTCCAATAGCACTATACATCCCGCCTTGTCTGACTTACGTATAACCAAATAGTTGTTATTTTTAGTTCACAATCGGCATTATATTGATTTTTTGTTAAATTATATACTTTTTTATTTTTATTGGAGGAGACATAACGGTGCAGAGCCAACTGGTCCCTTTCTATCATATTCTGGAACATGTGTAATGATGGTACGTGAGATTTTACTGGATAATAATGAGTGTTTGAGACTTTGTTTTACATCATGATCCCCCAAGAATTCTTCCAAATCACGATCCTCCTCCATTTAGTTTAGCATTACAATGGCCTTCTGTTCAGAGAAGCAGAATCCTTCAAATTCATTAAAGGTTGTAAATATATTAGTAGAGTAATTCTGACCTGAAAGATTTCTATCCTTATCAAAAAAAAAATGCCAGGAACAAAATTTTATCCCCTGGTCAGGACTTTGATCTGCTCAACCAATAAGACTGACCAAAATATTATGCCACGCCAGAGCGTACAGAAACTCAGCATGCAGCGTAACACAAGGGTAACAATGGAAATGGTAGAAAGGAAGGCCCTAACATAGGGAGAGTGGAGAGGGGACACCTCCTTCAACTCACTTGAGTCTGTACCCTATGGTCCCTAACGTCTTTATACGGATCCTTCCCTCTCATCGTCATAACATACCTCGGCACTCATTCGTCTTGGCTAGTGAGCAGGCTGGGGAGAGCAGTAGTCTCACTACTTCAATAATACAACACAAGGTAAAGGAGACAGAAGGAAAATAGACACAAAAAGGAAAAACACTTCAAGTTTTCCAATGCAGCTAAACATCACAGCTGCAATAGTCACAACTCCTCAGCTTCTTCCAGAGACAGGCTCCTTCCAAAGAGGTCAGCATAAAATGTTTGCTCAGTGTTGGACAGAAATAAAATCCATTTTAGTATAGGTTATTACTTATGTTGTGCTCTGATCTGGAGGAACAGGAATTGTGAGCAGTTTGGGAATTTCACAGAATGGATTGATAAAGGTATAACTAGATTGTCCCCATTATTTAGAGGAATGTGATATGTACATTGTGTAATGTTCAGCAGAGATTTGGGTAACAGAAGAATGACTTTCACTATCTGTAATTATTATTTTACTTGATAAAGGATCAAAATAAATGGTAATCACTGATAAAGGGGAGAATAGATCAATAGAGAATTAATCAATAGATGTAAGGGGAAGGGAAATTCAGAGTTGTCACAATTTTATGGATCATTGTTGGAGATTTGGCTGACAACATCCACTTGTTACACGCCTGTCCCGTGTCTGGGATCTGCCCCTTCCCCCGCTCTGCTAAACTTTCCTGTGCTCCATGTTGGGCTTTGTAAGTAGCCGGACACGCTCCATGTGCTGAGCTTAACTGGCCTATATAAGGCTACCAAGATACTCACCTGTGTCCTGGTATTAAGACTATTAGTCTATGCACAGCGACCTGTCTGCAGTCTCCAGAGCATCTCCAGACTATCTGTGGCCTCCAGCACCTCAGCTACCAATCTGCCTGTGGCTTCCAGTATGTCTGCCCCTGTCTGAGGTCTCCAGGACGTCTGCGGCTTCCAATACCTCAGTTATCTGCTCCACACACACATGGAGCTGATCATGTGACCCTGACTCCTCCCCTCCATGTGACATCATCACAGGTCCTGTAAGCACAAAGCAGCCATATATCTAGTGTGCGGCTCTGCAGGTGGAGGTAGGTGCAGGGTCTCTATTAGGGTATGTGCGCACGTTGCGTCTTGTCCCTGCAGAAATTTCTGCAGTGATTTGACAGTACATGTGCGCGTCAAATCGCTGCAGAAACATACCTCCCAACCGTCCCGGATACAGCGGGACTATCACGCTTTGCATTGTTTGTCCCGTTGCCACGGGAGGGACGGCCGTATCCCGGGCTCCGCCCACCCACCACTCTCTCCCCGCCTCACTGCTTTTCCCTCCTACCATCCTAACATGTGACGTGGCATAACAGAGAGGCGCGCGCTGCCCGAAACTAGTCTCTGTCTGCTCTGTGCTGCTGCTGAGGTATGTAAACGGAATCTCCCCAGCACTGATTCCCCTCCCTCCCCCCCCCCCCCCCGGCCGGAGCCTCTCTGTGCGGTCGCCCGGCCGCCCCTCTCTGCGGGCAGACGGCCGCCTCTCTGTGCGTGCGGCCGGCCGCCTCTCTGTTCGGGCGGCCCGCGCCTCTCTGTGCGGGCGCCCCCCGCCGCCTGTCTGTGCGGGCGCCCCCCGCCGCCTGTCTGTGCGGGCGGCCCACCGCCTGTCTGTGAAGGCGGGCGGCCGGCCGCCTGTCTGTGAAGGCAACCGGCTGCCTCACTGTGCGGGCGACCGGCCGCCTCACTGTGGCTGTCTGCGTCTCCGTGCTGGAGGCCCGCTGGCTGCCTGCGTCTCCGTGCTGGAGGCCCGCCGGCTGCCTGCGTCTCCGTGCTGGAAGCCCGCCGGCTGCCTGCGTCTCCGTGCTTGGGGCCTGCCGGCTACCTGCCGGCTGCCTGCCTCTCCGTGCTGGAGGCCCGCCGGCTGCCTGCGTGTCCATGCTGGAGGCCCGCCGGCTGCCTGCGTGTCCATGCTGGAGGCCCGCCGGCTGCCTGCGTGTCCATGCTGGAGGCCCGCCGGCTACCTGCGTGTCCATGCTGGAGGCCCGCCGGCTGCCTGCGTGTCCATGCTGGAGACCCGCCGGCTGCCTGCGTGTCCATGCTGGAGGCCCGCCAGCTGCCTGCGTGTCCATGCTGAATGGGTGTGGATGGGGAGTGGATATGGGCGTGACTGTGAAATGGGTGTGGTTAGGGGGCGTGGCCTAAAAATTTGCAAACTTTGTCCCTCTTTTCCTTCTTTAAAAGTTGGGAGGTATGGCAGAAACACTGCATAATGAATGCAGTGAAAAAGCCAATTTCATGCGCTCTGGATGCAGCCCCCACCATAGACAGAGCGGGTAAACAAAGAGAACAAGCGAGTTTTTAAAGCCACATATGTTTACAGTGAAAAACACTACAGCAATGTTCTGACAATGGCTGCGACATAAACCAGCAATGCAAGGTATGAAATTCGCTGGTAATCACCAGCGAATTTCATGCCTTTTAAGGCTCATATGTTGTAGCTAATCAGGACCCTGTTTAGCAAATATGGGCTTGACTCCTGGCTTGTAGGAGTGACTTTATATGAGGAAGTTTTTGGACCCCCTTATGTAGATTAATCTTGCCATACCTTGCATTGCTGGTTTATGTCGCAGCCATTGTCAGAACATTGCTGTAGTGTTTTTCACTGTAAACATACCGTATTTTTCGCTTTATAAGACGCACTTTTGTTCCCCCAAATTTTGGGGGAAAGTAGGGGGTGCGTCTTATAATCCGAATATACGGGGGGGGGGGGGTGTATATATATATACACACACTACAGAGTCCAGGGGAGGTGCGGGCAGCTCTGGAGCTCTGCTGGGGGACTTGTGAAAGCTGGGAGCAGCAGCGTTTTGATCTCCTGCACCCGCTCATATAATATGCACAGCCGCTGTCCACCACCATGGTGCTGAAAGTGCACCGCGGCGATGGGCTTGTGCAGCAGTGTATATTATATCTGCCTGCGCCCTTCTTTGTTTGCACATGCCCCCTCCCCCGTGTTAGCTATGGCCCCCATGCTGCTGCAAACAGTAAAATAATAAACTTTTTACTCACCTCCTCCAGCGTGTCTGCCCGGCCTCCCTCCTGCTGCTGTGATAAGGCACAAGAGATTTCACTCTGCCGTGCCGATCACATGACCGGCCGAGAACCAGGAAATGCAGGAGGCTGGAGCTCTACCCCGAGGAGGGGGACACAGACAGGACAATGCTGGAGAAGGTAAGGAAAGTTTATTTTCCTAAAAGCAGCAGCATGGGGCGATATATAACACAGGGAGCTGTGTGCCAGCAATAGTGGGCCGTGTGCCGCCACATGGGGCCGTGTGCCGCCACATGGGGCCCTGTGCCAGCAATAGTGGGCCGTGTGCCGCCACATGGGGCCGTGTGCCGCCACATGGGGCCCTGTGCCAGCAATAGTGGGCTGTGTGCAGCCACATGGGGCCGTGTGCAGCCACATGGGGCCGTGTGCCGCCACATGGGGCCCTGTGCCAGCAATAGTGGGCTGTGTGCAGCCACATGGGGCCCTGTGCCAGCAATAGTGGGTTGTGTGCAGCCACATGGGGCCGTGTGCCAGCAATAGTGGGCCATGTGCAGCCACATGGCCCCATGTGGCGGCACACGGCCCACTATTGCTGGCACACAGCTCCCTGTGTTATATATCGCCCCATGCTGCTGCTTTTAGCCGTGTGCCGCCACATGGGGCCGTGTGCCGCCACATGGGGCCGTGTGCAGCCACATGGGGCCGTGTGCCGCCATATGGGGCCGTGTGCCGCCATATGGGGCCGTGTGCCGCCACAATGGGCCGTGTGCCGCCACATGGGGCCGTGTGCAGCCACATGGGGCCGTGTGCCGCCATATGGGGCCGTGTGCCGCCATATGGGGCCGTGTGCCGCCATATGGGGCCGTGTGCCGCCACAATGGGCTGTGTGCCAGCCATAGAGGATGTGTGCCAGGCATAGGGGACATGTGGCATCGCTGGGCCATATCCAGATTCAGAGGGCTAATTTTAGGATGGGGGGGGGCTATGAGGGACATATACCCTATATGATTTGTCAGACGGACACTGGCATTATAAGACGGACCCCATTTATTAAAAAATTCTCTATTCCTTCACCAAATTTGGGGGTGCGTCCTATAATCAGGTGCGTCTTATAAAGCGAAAAATACGGTATGTGGCTTTTATGCTATTTAAGCCTTACACATGGTAAACACATTATCCTTTTGCCACATATAGGACAGTGTCATTGCTTCATATAGATCATCTAAATGTACATATGCAATTGACTGTTCTAAATGACTGTGATCTATTTTTGACATAGATACACTTCCTGGTGTGGTCCAGGTTTTATATATTTTTATCAATGATTACAAGTTGTGTCACCATCATCCTGAATAAATATGTACACTTTGCACTTTAAAAACTCGCTTGTTCTCTTTGTTTATGCGTAATCATGAGTTTGTGCTACCCGTGTGGCCCTCAGACACTTAGGACCCTCGGGATTTCTTTGAGCATGGTTTTCTGGGTTTTTGTCCATAGACAGAGCGGGACCTGCATCCAAAGCACACAGAATAAGTGACATGTTGCTTTTTAGAACACAGCAATTTGGCAGCATGCAAATCTCTGCATTCTAAAACGCAATGTGCGCATGGATTATGCACAATCTTCATAGATTGTGCTGGGGACGCAGGACGCATGCAGTTACGCTGCAGTGCAATACGCAGCGTAACTGCATGCAAATACGCAACGTGGACACAGAGCCTTATTTTTTCTCTTTTATTTTCCTGTTCCTGTCGTTGTCTTTATTGTTTCTTTGCTTTTATGACGAGGCTGAAGTCGGTTTCTTATTCGGGTTTTTCCTGTTTTTTTTTTCAGGTTTTTATCAACAAAAATCCCAACAATAAAATCCAGTGCAGTGCGGAGCCCGGATGTGAATAACTTACAGGGAAGGGAATAAGTATTGGATCCCTCGCTGATTGTGTAAGTTTCCCACTATCAAAGACATGAACAGTCGATAATTTTAAGGGTCACTTAATTTTATCAGTGAGAGAGAGAAAATCCAAAATAAAATCCAGAAAATCACATTGTATAAATTATATACATTTATTTGCATTTTGCAGAGAGAAATAATTATTTGATCCCTCTGAGAAACAAGGCTTAATACTTGGTGGCCATCCCCTTGTTGGCAGCGCAGCAGTCAGTCACTTTTTCTAGTTGATGATGAGGTTTAATGTCAGGAGGAATTTTGCTCCACTCCTCTTTGCAGGTCATCTCTAAATCATTAAGATTTTGAGGCTGTCACTTGGCATCTCAGAGCTTCAGCTCCTCCATAAGTTTTCTATGGGATTAAGGTCTAGAGACTGGCTGGGCCACTCCATGACCTTAATGTGCTTCTTTTTATGCTTGGATTTTCCATTTAAAAACAAAATCACCTAATGGTTTGAATCTGAGGCACGATGTTATATTTCATTATTAGAATTTGTTTATGGTTTGGGGTTTTTTTGGTTATAGATTTGTATGTATTTTTATATACATATTTGTATATACATACAATTTTTTACTTATATGTTGATTGTATGTTTTCCTTTTTCTTTTTTTCCCTTTTGTTTGTATTGATAATGTGTATTGTGTGTTTTTACTGATTAAGTCAACTCCATGCCTGATTGGCTGGAGTGGACTTATATGCCTTATGGGTAAATTTTCCCATTGGGGTTGACAAAGAACACAGACCATTTCGTCTTGCTGTTTGTCATATCTTGGAACCTGTCACCTAAAATATGCGTTCTGACCTATCAGCAGACGCATGTGTGCCATAATTACACCTCCCTACCCATCCCTGTGTTATAAAATTGTATAATATGAAAGTAATAAAAAACGTTTTATTACCTTTATATTTCCTATGTAAATAGCAGGGAATATGGTCACAGGGGCGGCGCCTAGCCCTGCATACTTTCCGTGGTATCACGCCCCTGTGGGCGTGATACCATGGAGTCACATGAGTGAAGTCACCGTCGCTCATTCTATCCTGGGCACGTTTACACTTACTATTGCGGCAGGCTTCTCTTCCGGGTTCTCCTTGTCAGTTTCAGACGCGCACTGCACATGCGCAGTGCGTGTCTTTAGCCGGCGCGTGAACACTCGGAAACGAAGCCTGCCACAATGCACACAGGATAGAATGAGCGACGGTGACGTCGCTCATGTGACTCCATGATATCACGCCCACAGAGGCGCGATACCATGGAAAGTATGCAGGGCAAGGCGCCGCCCCTGTGACCATATTCCCTGCTATTTACATAGGAAATATAAAGATAATAAAACATTTTTTTATTACTTTCATATTATACAATTTTATAACAGAGGGATGGGTAGGGAGGTGTAATTAGGGCACACATGCGTCTTCTGATAGGTCAGAACGCATATTTTAGGTGACAGGTTCCCTTTAATTTTCACTATTTTGCTGCCTTTATACAAGAAATGGGTGGTAAATTGTGCGCGTCACCAAATGTACAGATCCGTACACCATACATGGAGGTTTGTGTCTCTTGTATAAGAGGGACCTTACTACGGTCACACTTGTCTCCGGGATCTGATTTCCATAGAAGCGCTCTCACTGTGCCACATCACTACACTGTGTGCAGAATTATTAGGCAAGTTGTATTTTAGAGGATTTTTTTATTATTGATCAACAACTATGTTCTCAATCAACCCAAAAGACTCATAAATATCAAAGCTTAATATTTTTGGAAGTTGGAGTGTTTTTTTTTTAGATTTGGCTATCTTAGGAGGATATCTGTTTTGCAGGTAACTATTACTGTGCAGAATTATTAAACAACTTAATAAAAAACAAATAGATTACCATCTCACTTGCTTATTTTCACCAGGTAAACCAATATAACTGCACAAAATTTAGAAATAAACATTTCTGACATGCAAAAACAAAACAAAAAAAAATTAGTGACCAATATAGCCCCCTTTCTTTCTGATGACATTCAACAGCCGACCATCCATAGATTCTGTCATTGCTTGATCTGTTTACGATCAACAATGCGTTCAGCAGCCACCACAGCCTCCAGACACTGTTCCGAGAGGTGTACTTTTTTCCCTCCCTGTAGATCTTATATTTTATGTGGGACCACAGGTTCTCTATGGGGTTCAGATCAGATGTACAAGGGGGCCATGTCATTATTTTTTCATCTTTTAGACCTTTACTGGCCAGCCATGCTGTGGAGTAGTTGGATGCATATGATGGAGCATTGTCCTGCATAAAAATCATGTTTTTCTTGAACAAATACCTACTTCTTCCTGTACCACTGCTTGAAGAAGTTTTCTTCCAGAAACTGGCAGTAGGTCTGGGAGTTGAACTTCACTGCATCCTCAACCCAAAAAAATCCCACAAGTTCATCATTGATGATACCAGCCCATACCAGTACCCCACCTCCACCTTGCTGGCATCTAAGTCGGAGTGGAGCTCTCTGCCCTTTACTGATCCAGCCTCTGGCCCATCCATCTGGCCAATCAAGAGTCACTCTCATTTTATCAGTCCATAAAACCTTTCAAAAATCAGTCTTAAGATATTTCTTGGCCCAGTCTTGACGTTTTATCTTATGTTTCCTGTTCAGAGGTGGTGGTTTTTCAGCCTTCCTTACCTTGGCCATGTCCCTGAGTATGGCACACCTTGTGCTTTTTGATACTCCAGTAACGTTGCAGCTCTGCAATATGGCCAAACTGGTGGCAAATGGCATTTTGGCAGCTTCATGCTTGATTTTCCTCAATTCATGGGCAGTTATTTTGCGCTTTTTTTGCCCAACACGCTTCTTGCAACCCTGTTGGCTATTTGCCATGAAATGCTTGATTGTTCGGTGATCACGCTTCAAAATTTTGGCAATTTCAAGACTGCTGCATCGCTCTGCAAGACATCTCACAATTTTGGACTTTTCAGAGCCTGTCAAATCTCTCTTCTGACCCATTTTGCCAAAGGAAAGGTAGTTGCCTAATAATTAAGCACACCTTATATACAGTGCTGGCCAAAAGTATTGGCACCCCTGCAAATTCTATCAGATAATACTCCGTTTATTCTTGAAAATGATTTCAATCACAAATTCTTTGGTATATTATCTTCATTTAATTTGTCTTCAATGAAAAAATTGTCATAAAGCCAAATTGGATATATTTCCACACCAAACATAAAAAAGAGGGTGGACAAAAGTATTGGCACTGTTTGAAAAATCATGTGATGCTTCTCTTATTTGTGTAATAACAGCACCTGTAACTTACCTGTGGCACCTAACAGGTGTTGGAAAAAACTAAATCACACTTGCAGCCAGTTGACATGGATTAAAGTTGACTCAACCTCTGTCCTGTGTCCTTGTGTGCACCACATTGAGCATGGAGAAAAGAAAGAAGACCAAAGAACTGTCTGAAGATTTGAGAATCCAAATTGTGAGGAAGCATGAGCAATCTCAAGGCTACAAGTCCATCTTCAAAGACCTGAAAGTTCCTGTGTCTACGGTATGCAGTGTCATCAAGAAGTTTAAAGCCCATGGCACTGTGGCTAACCTCCCTAGATGTGGAAGGAAAAGAAAAATTGATGAGAGATTTCAACGCAAGATTGTGCGGATGGTGGATAAAGAACCTCGACTAACATCCAAACAAGTTCAAGCTGCCCTGCAGTCCGAGAGTACAACAGTGTCAACCCGTACTATCCGTCGGCGTCTGAATGAAAAGGGACTGTTTGGTAGGATACCCAGGAAAACCTCACTTCTTACCCCGAGACATAAAAAATCCAGGCTGGAGTTTGCCAAAACTTACCTGAAAAAGCCTAAAACGTTTTGGAAGAATGTTCTCTGGTCAAATGAGACAAAAGTAGAGCTTTTTGGGAAAAGTCATGAACATAGAGTTTACAGGAAAAAAAAGAGGGATTCAAAGAAAAGAACACGGTCCCTACAGTCAAACATGGCAGAGGTTCCCTGATGTTTTGGGGTTGCTTTGCTGTCTGTGGCACTGGACTGCTTGACCGTGTGCATGGTATTATGAAGTCTGAAGACTACCATCAAATTTTGCAGCATTATGTAGGGCCCAGTGTGAGAAAGCTGGGTCTTCCTCAGAGGTCATGGGTCTTCCAGCAGGGCAATGACCCAAAACACACTTCAAAAAGCACTAGAAAATGGTTTGAGAGAAAGCACTGGAGACTACTACAGTGGCCAGCAATGAGTCCAGACCTGAATCCCATAGAAAACCTGTGGAGAGATCTCAAAATGGCAGTTTGGAGAAGGCACCCTTCAAATCTCAGGGACCTGGAGCAGTTTGCCAAAGAAGAATGGTCTAAAATTTCAGCAGAGCATTGTAAGAAACTCATTGATGGTTACCGGAAGCGGTTATTCACAGTTATTTTAGCTAAACTTTGTGCAACCAAGTATTAGGCTAAGGGTGCCAATACCTTTGTCTTGCCCATTTTTGGAGTGTTGTGTAAAATGATCAATGATTTGATTTTTGTTTCATTCTCTTTTGTGTTTTTTCATTGCAAGCAAAATAAATGAAGATAATAATACCAAAGAATTTGTGATTACAATCATTTTCAAGAAGAAACTGAGTATTATCTTACAGAATTGCAGGGGGTGCCAATACTTTTGGCCAGCACTGTAGGGTGTTGATGTCATTACACCGCACTCCTCCTCATTACAGAGATGCACATCACCTGATTTACTTAATTGGTATTTGGCTCTCAAGCCTATACAGCTTGGAGTAGGACGACATGTATAAAAAGTATCATGTGATCAAAATACTCATTTGCCTAATAATTCTGCACACGGTGTAGAGTCTTGCCATGGGGAAATAGATTTGCAGGACCCCGATGCAGAGGCCAAGTCAGTAATCCACGGGGGCTGAACAGGAGCCATGTGAACATTTTCTTTTATTCTTAAACTAAACAACTGAAGGAAATCGCACAGGCCCCATATGAATTAATGACTCGCCCACCCCAGGGCTATGGGACACCCGGTGCCGGGCCGGACTAGTCCGGGGGTAGTCAGTGGTGGCGGGGCCCGGCTCCGTGGCCCTGGTGGGTGTCAGTTAAATATGGCTGATGAATTAAAGTTGAATAAAGTTTGTGTTCGTGACGCCACCTGTGGTATGCGGCTATTAAGCCGCCGCTGCTGTGTAAGGCCTCCGGGGTGATGAAGTGGCAGCAATGATGATACTGCTCCCCACAGTTGGAGCAATGCCCCGGGGCACTGTTGGTGCTCGTGAGAGTCTATGGTGTAGTGGAAGTCAAAGCAGCTAAAATAACAGAGACCACTCCAAGGGTGCAGTTCAAGTTCTTTACTCACAATTCTTGTCAAAGCCGGCAGGAACCCTTGGACTGCTGGGACCACTGTCAGGGACCTCCGCCGTTTCTGGGTGATTCTTGGAGCAAAACCCGGTGCCCTTCTCTTAAGTGTCTCTGTCTTCCACTGTCTTCCTAAGCCTTGCCTTTTTGTAGGGTAAACCTGGCTTGGCCTCCACAACAGCCTCCAGGCTGGGGGGTCACCTGTCGGCTGATTACCCCTTTTCTAGAGGTGCTGCTCTGGGCTGTGGCTCGGGGAGTTTACAACATTCCCTGGGCCTCGGTTTTTACTGTTTGGAGATGATTTTGCACTCCTCCGGTTTCAAGGGACCGTCCCCTGTTGCAGCTTGATCCCTCCACCGATGTTCCTGTGGAACAGGCCACCGCAGCTCTACAGCTACCCGTGGCCCTGGGACCCCTTCTGTTCCCTGCTTGGTGGCACCTGGACCCTCTGAGTCCCAGGATCTTCACCAGGAAGCGTCTCTTTCTTCTTTCAGCTCCTGACTGACTTGGAGCTCTCTTTCCTTTCACTTCTCCTTCTTGCCTGCCTCCTGCAGGCCTCCTTCTCCTTCCCCTCCCTCTCTCTATCTTCTACTAACTAAACTTGACCTTCCTTTCTTTGTCTGCACTCTTGTGGCTCCTCCCACCTCCTCAGTTGCTCTGATCTACCCTACAGGAGCAGGGATGGGTCTTACGGCCCCTCCCAGCATGCAGCATGAGAGGGTAACTGCCACTATCCCTGGTCCCAGTGTGTTCCTAGCAATAGGTGTAGTGTAGATTTACCAGGGGACCGGTGTTCACTCCCTTCCTCACCTAGAATGGGCATCACACCACTGGATGGGGTGCAATGACCTGTGGCGACGGAAGCCTCAGGGGCGCCACACTCCCCCACAGCGAATCCCAGCACGTCCTCGGGCTGAAAAGACAACAAAAACATGTGGAAGAACTGCAAAAACATTTTTGTTATGCATAACAATAAAACAATTAAACATTACATCCCTTTATGGGAGGCACATAAATAACACATTCACCGGGGACCACATTCCAGTCCAGTGGCCCGGCAACACATAAACAGGGGGGGTCATCTTCAAAAAGAACAGGGGACAAGGATTCAGGAATAGGGTGTCATCTTCGAAAAGAACAATGGGCAGACATTCAGGGGCTATGTACTGTCCTGACTCCATTAACTCCTTGTCGTCCTCCACCAGGGGCTCCGACCCTTGATGGCGCCCACTGGGACTCCGACCCAGCGGCGGTCAACAAGTCAGACAAGGTCCTCCTCCTTCCACCTCTTGTGCTGGGTGGCGTCTCCTGGAGAACTTAGGGACATTCAACAAAGGCAGGAGGCATTATTTCTGGAGCAGGTCCTTTAAAACTTTCAACTCGAACGTTTAACTTCAGGGGTTAACTTACGGATGCGGTTACCATTGCATGGGACCATACTGTGCCAATGTCGTACGGGACACCGGACTTCTTCACCAGGCACAATACATCCCCGGGCTCTGAACCTCCAGCGGGAACGGTAGCGGGGGCAGCGTACACGGTACCTCTTGATCCCGGAGTGGTGCTTCACAGGGCTCACTCGTCACGGTGCTGTCGGGTCCTGGCTCCCAGCTGAGGAGGGATGCCGTGGGGGTCTGTGTGGCTTTACCTTCACGCGACACGGCTGCTGCGGCGGCCCTCTGTTCCTGGGCCCACACCGCAGCGACCATCCTCCGGACTTCTGCCTTCCAGTCGAGCACCTGCTGCAGTGTCTGTGCTCTCACCCGGACGCAGAATCGACCCAGCTCCCGCTCCAACCAGGCAGCGGTTCCCGCAGGGAGCTCACTCGGGCCGCGATCCTCCACATCAAGGGCCACTCTGCGTCTTCCACTTCGGAGTCCCGCCATGCTGCCAACAGGGCTGAACGCAGACATCTTCCGTCCGCTCCCCCTTGGTGTTTCCGGGATTCTCTTTCTCTGGCCGGTAAGTCGACTTCTCCTTTCTTTAGGCAGCAAGCCGAACAGCCAAACAGTCAATTCTCTTTTCAGGGCGCCATTTTTCAATCCCTGCTCTGCATCGCAGGCTTAGCTTCGCGCTCTGCCTTGCAAGACAAGGGGGCGGGGCTTACTTTTGCGCTCTTTCTACAGGCACGCCCCTCTTCTTCCCGCGCTCAGCCAGGCTAATGGCGGCAGTTTTTTCGGTAAAACAGTTCTTTCACAGTCTTTTCAGGCGCACAGTACCCGGTGGGTCCGGGCACGAAATCCTGTTCGTGACGCCAAAGTTGACTCGCCCACCCCAGGGCTATGGGACACCCGGTGCCGGGCCGGACTAGTCCGGGGGTAGTCAGTGGTGGCGGGGCCCGGCTCTGTGGCCCTGGTGGGTGTCAGTTAAATATGGCTGATGAATTAAAGTTGAATAAAGTTTGTGTTCGTGACGCCACCTGTGGTATGCGGCTATTAAGCCGCCGCTGCTGTGTAAGGCCTCCGGGGTGATGAAGTGGCAGCAATGATGATACTGCTCCCCACAGGTGGAGCAATGCCCCGGGGCACTGTTGGTGCTCGTGAGAGTCTATGGTGTAGTGGAAGTCAAAGCAGCTAAAATAACAGAGACCACTCTAAGGGTGCAGTTCAAGTTCTTTACTCACAATTCTTGTCAAAGCCGGCAGGAACCCTTGGACTGCTGGGACCACTGTCAGGGACCTCCGCCGTTTCTGGGTGATTCTTGGAGCAAAACCCGGTGCCCTTCTCTTAAGTGTCTCTGTCTTCCGCTGTCTTCCTAAGCCTTGCCTTTTTGTAGGGTAAACCTGGCTTGGCCGCCACAACAGCCTCCAGGCTGGGGGGGTCACCTGTCGGCTGATTACCCCTTTTCTAGAGGTGCTGCTGTGGGCTGTGGCCCGGGGAGTTTACAACATTCCCTGGGCCTCGGTTTTTACTGTTTGGAGATGATTTTGCACTCCTCCGGTTTCTAGGGACCGTCCCCTGTTGCAGCTTGATCCCTCCACCGATGTTCCTGTGGAACAGGCCACCGCAGCTCTACAGCTACCCGTGGCCCTGGGACCCCTTCTGTTCCCTGCTTGGTGGCACCTGGACCCTCTGAGTCCCAGGATCTTCACCAGGAAGCGTCTCTTTCTTCTTTCAGCTCCTGACTGACTTGGAGCTCTCTTTCCTTTCACTTCTCCTCCTTGCCTGCCTCCTGCAGGCCTCCTTCTCCTTCCCCTCCCTCTCTCTATCTTCTACTAACTAAACTTGACCTTCCTTTCTTTGTCTGCACTCTTGTGGCTCCTCCCACCTCCCCAGTTGCTCTGATCTACCCTATAGGAGCAGGGATGGGTCTTACGGCCCCTCCCAGCATGCAGCATGGGAGGGTAACTGCCACTATCCCTGGTCCCAGTGTGTTCCTAGCAATGGGTGTAGTGTAGATTTACCAGGGGACCGGTGTTCACTCCCTTCCTCACCCAGAATGGGCATCACACCGCTGGATGGGGTGCAATGACCTGTGGCGACGGAAGCCTCAGGGGCGCCACATTAACGCTCGGCCCCTCTGCTTCTGTTAGGAACAAGAATACATTGAATCCTAATTCCATTCCCTGTTCTTAACTGTAAAACTGGGAAATGTTTAATTTTTGCTCTTTCGTATTCTTCTTCTCTTATTCCCGGAGCAAGTGTTCTTTTATCTTTCAATCCACATTGCTGTATGAAAAATTTTTTTTTGAAGATGACTCATAATTTTTCATTTTACTATAAATTGTACTGGAAATGAAGTAAAATTTCAAAGTGCGGTGAAATGGTGAAAAAAAACCCAACAATTCCACCATTTTTTTTTAGTGTTGTTTTTACTATGTTCATTGTGTGCTGACAGTGACCGGTTAGCGTTATTCTCCAGGTCAGTGTGATTATGGCAATATCAGACATTTATTATCTAAGTGGTGACTAGAGATGAGCGGACCCGTGGACGCTTGGCTTCTGCTGGTCCAGCTGAACATTTGTAAAGATTGGTTCTGGACTTGGACTTGACCTGAACTTTATTTGGAGTCATTAATTGGGCAGTTCATGTCTCCAACAACATGCAGCCATAAACACATCACTTCCGGAGTAGAGTGCTTTTTTTCCATCTTTTTTGTCTTTGTGCACACTACATTTGATCTCGCTGTTGTTACCCTCCACTGTGAGCCGATCAAACGCTGCAAGCGGCTCACACCAGGCTGAGTACCGAGCGTACCCGAGCACAGCGATACTCGTGAGAGTGGTTTACATGCGTAAAACGCCCGAACTCTGAATGGGACTTTTGTTTTCTGGGGTTTTGAGTTTGTACCGAAAACTGAACTTCAGGTTCGCTCATCTCTAGTGGTGAATGAAAATCAGACTTTTGTAAACTTGTAACTTGTTTTTTGCTTGATGAGCTGACATTTTCATTGATCCCATTCTAGGTGCAATATGGGTAACTGATCACTTTTCATTGTATTTATATTGCTACAAAATAATGTGCTATTTTTATCGGTCAGTTTTACTACTTACATAGCACATTTCATGATGACATTTTTTTTCCTTCCCAAGTGATATCTCACCTCCCTTATTATCTGCAGTATTTTACATATCGGCTCATCTCCTTCCCATTCAGGTCAATACAATATCGGATCCTCTCAGTGGAGATCTTCTATAGAGGAGAATTCTCCTGATTGCCCCGTGAAGGATGGATATGGACAGGGACAAGATGGCGGAGAGGATATTACACCTCACCCTAGAGATCCTCTTCCGGCTTACTGGAGAGGTGAGAGATTCTGATGACGTCACATTACATCATTCTTATCTATGGGAATAACAGATGGACAGAACTGGAGAGGTGAGGACTCTGGAAATGTCTGGAGTGAGATTTATTACTGTGTCTCTCCATAACCAGGATTACACAGTAGTGAAGAAGACCTCTAGTGAGCGCTGTCAGGCCCCTGTGTCTGAGGGATGGGGAAGACCCCTGAGCCCAATCACGGGACCTCCACCTCACCCCCCGATACATGAGGACATCAATGACCAGAAGATCCTAGAACTCACCTACAAGATGATTGAGCTGCTGACTGGAGAGGTGACACCGCTGGGAATGCTGGGACATTATACAGTAACGCTATGAAGGGATCGGGGGTGACGGTATCATTGTATGTGTCAGGTTCCTATAAGGTGTCAGGACGTCACCGTCTATTTCTCCATGGAGGAGTGGGAGTATTTAGAAGGACACAAAGATCTGTACAAGGACGTCATGATGGAAGTTCCCCATCCCCTCACATCACCAGGTAATAGACAGAACTAAATACACACGGCCTATAATTATCTGTATGTAAGGAATGAATTCAGTCCCTGTATGTGTCTCCTCCAGCTCTATCCAGTAAGAGGACAACACCAGAGAGATGTCCCCGTCCTCTTCTCCCACAGGACTGTAAACAAGAAGATCCCGATGTTCCTCAGGATGTGTTTCCTCCAGATCTATCCTGTAAGAGATATCTACTCATGTACTTTCTGCATTAATTTTGTGGTTACATTTTTAGACTTTCTGCTGTGGGTTTTTTCAGCTGTAGTTTCTTTGCTTTTGCTTCTTCTGCTGTTTGTTTCTAGTCCCTTCTCTATGTTGTTATGATGGCAACTCAAAGACCTGCAGAGGGTTCATGAATACCCTGTTTCCCTAAAAATAGGCCCTAGTTACAGTCAGGGCCAGCGTTGGGAGGAGTAAAATTGAACTGTGTAATTTCTCAGGAATTTTTGTCTTAGGCAGTGCTTTTTTTGTAAAAAAATATTTGCTGGCACGCGTCCCTGAGACGAGGAGCGGGGGGGGGGGGGGGTGCTGTAAGGCGCCGGCGGCCAAGATTGAGAGGGGGGGGATCCGAGGAGTGGGAGGGGGTGCTGTCGTGCTGTCGGGCAGCTGGGAGATCCTGTGCACGGTTTAATACATACGGTACTGTATGCTGGAGAGAGAGGCAGGGGGTGCAGAACTACAAGGCTCAGCATACTCCATCCACTAGTGTATGCAGCAGAGGCAGGGGGAGCAGAACTACAAGGCTCAGCATACTCCATCCACTAGTGTATGCAGGAGAGAGAGGCAGGGGGAACAGAACTACAAGGCTCAGCATACTCCATCCACTAGTAGAGAATATAGAGGAAAAAATTCCAGCAACTTGATCCAAGCAGGAAAATTTCTTTAAAATCCAAATTCTTTATTTAAATACATCTTTAAAAAGTTCATGATATGCAGGAGTTTTTTGCCCAAAAACGTAAAATGTAAAAAAAAAAAAAATGACGTGGGCTTCGCTATATTTTTGTATGCTAGCCAGGTACAGCAGGCAGGTATCTATGGGCTGCCCCCGACCCCCAGCTGCCTATTTGTACCCGGCTGAGAACCAAAAATATAAGGAAGCCCTTTTTTTAATTATTTCATGAAATAATTTAAGAAAAAAAAATGACGTGGGCTTCGCACAATTTTTGTGTCCAGCCAGGTACAACTAGGCAGCTGGGGATTGGAATCCTCAGCGCAGAGTTCCCAAGCTTTCTGGGCACCCCTGCTGAAAATTGCAATCCGCAGCCTCCCCAGAAAATGGCGCTTTCATAGAAGCGCCATATTCTGGTGCTGTATCCAACTCTTCCAGTGGACCTGGAGCTGGGTAATAAGGGGTTAGGGCCAGCTGTGTATTATCAACTGGCCCTAAGCCCGAAATTCATGGTGTCACGCCAATATTAGACATGGCCACCATGAATTTCTTGTAAAGATAAAAAAAAAAACAAGACAGAGAAAATATTTTTATTAGAAATAAAACACAACACAATTAGTGACTCCATCTTTATTGAAATAAAGAACCCTCCGTCCGCAGTAATCCTGGGTCAAGGGTCCCGCGCCGTCAAATCCAGATCCAATATCATCTGATCGGTTTGCTATAAGGCAAAGCGATCAGATGATGTGTCAGGATCAAGGACGTGAATCACATCACACATCAGCTGATTGTATAAAAGCCGTTTATACAATCAGCTGATGCATCAGTGCAAAAAAAAAAAAACTACTCACCTGTCTGCAAAATCCCCGGACACGACTGATCGCTCCAGGAGCCGCCGGTAATCAGTTGCTGCAGTCACCTCAGAGCATCACCTGATCGCTTAAACCAGCTGGGCTGTAAAAAGCCGGCCCCACCGCTGGACTTGGACTGTCAGCTGATGCCGTAGCGTAACTGCACCAGCTGATTACCGGCAGGTCCTGAAGCCGATCACACGTGTCCCGGGAGGCTGCAGACCGGTAAGTGTGAGATTTTTTTTTCTAGTGTTCCCGCTTAGCAGCTGGGAGCGGACATGGCGCCAGTGGTAGCAGGTGGAACCAGGGGGGGGGGGGAGAGGGTCGTTGGCGAGCACTGGGGGCCGGGGGGGGTGAGTACTGGGGGCCAAGGGGCTGGCGAGCACTGGGGGCCGGGGGGGGAGGGGTGAGCACTGGGGGACCCGATCACCTGCGGCAGGAGCAGCACAGTGATTACAGGGCAGGTGGGAGGGAGCGGAGGTCGGGGGGCGTTGAATCGGACGACGGGGGGCACGGAGGTCTGGGGAGGAGTGGAAGACAGAAGAGGGGAGCAAATACCTTACCGGATGGCGGCAGATCGGAGTGACCGGCCGTGACCTTGATATTGTGCGTCCATGAACATCTTGAAGAGGGCGGGCACCCACTGCCCCTCCACATCTGATTGGAGGGATAGCGTCACATGGATGCTAGCTCCAATCAGATCAGAGGGGGGGGAGAAACAGAGGTCACCCTGCTCCAGCCAATGGCTGATGATATAGCAAATTCACAAATTAGCCATGTGGACAGAGCCAGAGGTGTTTATCCTCAGCGCTCTTCAGATTTTCCGGTACGCCGTACCGGCGCGTATCACCGCAAAAAAAGCACTGCTCTTAGGGACCCCATCAGTTGTATTCTGAGGTTGATTGTTTAAGGACCTTTGATGAAGTCATGTGACATGATGTAAGCAAAAGTCTCTTAATTGCAGGAGTCTAATAGAATTGAACAGAACACAGGCTGGCATACAGGACTGGCATTAGGGGAAAGGGAGAGCAAACTGGAGATAGATAATAGAAAAAAAACAGTTACAGCCGTACACGGAAATACCAAATTTTTAAACTACCAAAAAAAATCTAATAACATTATTGCTGTAGAGAATGTGAACTATTGGCAAACTACCCTGGAAGGACTGGAGACACCTACAGAAGGAGATTTGACACCTTGACCTTGATTCTTCAAAGTAATTGTACCGCCCCGTGGGCTCGGCTGCGACCACCAAGCCGCTCGGATCCGTGCTCGTTCTACGGGTGGTGGCTCGAGCCTCTCACGGACCAGGGGGTCTCGTCGCTCTGCATGGGGGTTGGCGCTACACACGGGGACTTCCACGACTGGGGGCCGCGGTAGCTTGATTTGGGATGATAGTTCGTGACGCCACCCACGGGTTGTGGTGATTGTAGACACCACCGCTGCGGTGTAGGTATGGGGGCTCCCGGGAGCTGTGTAGTGGCGCAGCTAGGTGTTGACCCCTCCATGGGTAGGGGATGTTGGTCCCGAGGGGGGGCCCAGTTGGTGTGGGCCGGGGGGGAAAGGGTGAAGTGTTGCAGTGCAGCGCGGTGCGGTGCCTGATGGCACTGGTGTACTCACTCTGACACAAGACACTGGAGTCGCTGGTAAACCAAACGGAGTGATGAACGGGGCCCGCAGCCGGCTGCAGCTTTTCCAGATCAGGTTGGTGGTTTCCACCTTTCTCCTGCACCTCTGTGTGTGGTTGGTGACTCCTGTGCCTAAACACCGGTAGTCCGCTCCCCGACATGTTTGTGTCGTAGGAGCCCATTTGCCCGCAGACGCTGGCCCTTTGGATCTCTTGCCTTTCGCGGTGGCACTTATCCGGAATGGTTGGGCTGTTGCCTTCAATCGGGACTTAGGTGGGAATGAACCCCTGAGGTCCAGACCGCAATCAGTTAATTTGGCTATGTTGGTGGCTTCTACCCTAGCTCGGGGTCTAAGTATCCTGCCGGTGCTCCAGTATCCAGTTGGTTCCCCGGTTCGGTTCCGGCAGGCCTCTACCCTGCCCCGGTCCCTTACGGTTCCTCCGGTCGTCTTCCCGGTCTCCTGCAGGCGGCCACCACCGTCTACCTCCTTGCCAGAGGTGCCTGGGCTCCGACCCAGACACCAAGTAGACTGCTGGCAGGCCTGATCACAGGTCTGCCCTTGAACTTCACCCTCCTCCTTCACTGTCCAAAACTAATCTACTACTGAACTACTGCTTTCCCACCTCCAGGCCTGTGAACTCCTCGGTGGGTGGAGCCAACCGCCTGGCTCCACCCCACCTGGTGTGGACATCAAACCTGGAGGGTGGTGACAAGGTTTTGTGAGTTTGACTGGTGTTACCTAACTGGAAGGGGTGTGGTGTTGTGTGTGACTACCTGAGACATCTTGGCTAGTCCAGGGCGTCACAGAATTATGCCAGAATTCTGTCAGAAATCACTTTTCAATCAACTTGTTGTGCAAAACAGAGTTGTGAAAAAAGATTGTGCTACTAAATCATCATGGTGCGCTGTGCTGACATGACTTGTATGTCCTTCAGCTCCTAGCAGTACAAGCAGATATGGCCTCGTCATGACCTTCACCTTCGAAGAAGCTGACTATCAAGCGTGTGACTGTGATCGGAGGAGGTCTGATGGGTGCCGGGATAGCGCAGGTAGCTGCAGCAACCAGACACACTTTTGTTTTAGTGGACCAGACTGATAACATCTTGAAAACGTTTGCCAAAAGTATTGAAGACAGCTCGAAAAGGGTCACTAAGAAGATGTTTGCGGACAAGCCTGAGGCTGCTTCATAGTTCATCAGCAAAACCCTCTCAAACTTCAGCACAAGCACAGACCCAGCGGCCGTGGTGCACAGCAATGATCTGGTGTTGGAAGCCATAATAGAAAACCTGGAAGTGAAAAACGCACTAATGAAGACACTGGACAAATTTGCACACACCATATTTGCCAGCAACACATTCTTCTTGACTTAGCCAATTCCACAACTAGGCAGGATCAGTTCAGATGGCTGCATTTCTTTAATCCAGTACCAATGATGAAGCTGGTGGAGGTCATTAAGACACAAATGACTAGCCAAATGACTTCTGACTCTCTCATGGACTTCAGAAGAACACTAGGAAAGTTGACTGTGTCATGTAAGGACACCCCAGGGTTCATTGTTAACCGTCTTCTGGTACCATACCTAATGGAATTCGTGTATCTTCATTAAAGAGGTCATGCATCTAAGGAAGACATGGATGTTGCAATGAAATTGGAAGCCCGTTACCCAATGGGTCCTTTTGAGCTTTTGGATTATGTTGGTCTTGACACTAGTAAATACGTCATTAATGGTTGGTACCACATGGAACCTGAAAACCCCCTTTGTGCCCCCAGTGAATTGCTCAATAAGGTTGGAAAGAAGACCGGAGAAGGATTTTATAAAGACAGATGGTTGGCCTGGCTGCACTGCAGAACTACCGTATTTTTCGGACTATAAGACGCACTCCCCCCCCCCAAATGTTGGGGGAAAGTGAGGGGTGTGTCTTATGGTCTGATTATAGGGCTGCGGCCGGGAATGAGGGTGCTGCGGTGGAGCGGGCCATCAGGGGCACGAGCAGGCTGTAGCAGCCTGCCGTGACCACGTGGGCCCGCTCTTTACATATGCATGCCCGTCCTTCCCCCCATTATCCCTCAGCGCTGAAGCCACTGACAGGTGGGCGGGATGATGGGCGTGGGGTGCGCGCGTAATTAAGAGCTGGCCGTGATCACCCCTGGCAACTACAGCCTAGAGTGATCATGTGCGGCTGTATTCACTGCTCCCCGCGCATCATCATCAGCGCGGGGTGCAGTGAATCAGTACACTCACCGACCACTTCCGTGCAGCACCGCAATCTCCTCCAGTCTGCCGGTCAGCTGATCTGTGTAGCGAGCGGTGAGCACAGTGATGACATCATGCAGGTCAGCTGACAGGCAGACAGGAGGAAATTGCGATGCTGCAGGGAAACGGGGACAGCTCCACACTCCAGCGGCGCTGCTGCCACCACAGACAGGGGGAGGTGCGCGATGCTGCATGGAACGAGGAAAGGTGAGTATAAACGTTTATTGTTTTTTGTGTGATACAAGATACATGCCATATAGCAGGATGAGGGTATATAACAGCATGGGGCCATATAGCAGGATGGCAGTATATGGGGGTATATGGCAGGATGGGGGTATATAGCAGGATGGGGGTATATACCAGGATGGGGTACCTTAGCAGAGAATTTAGGGACATTACCCCCATAACACTGTCAGCAGCAGATCCTCGCCCCATAACAGTGTGTCATGACCACATTTTTTGCTTAAAATTTTATTTTCCTCCTCTAAAACCAGGGTGCATCTTATGGTCCGGTGCGTCTTATAGTCTGAAAAATACGGTATATTTTTATAGTCTCTTGTTTACTTTGATTACGATGACCGCAGTTGTTTTTACATTGCACTGTTTTCTCAGCACTTATTTACACTCTAGTACCTTAAGGCCCCGTCACACATAGAGATAAATCTTTGGCAGATCTGTGGTTGCAGTGAAATTATGGACATATTGTTCAATTTTTACACAGCCACAAACCTGGCACTGATTGTCCACAATTTCACTGCAACCACAGATCTGCCGCAGATTTATCTCTGTGTGTGACAGGGGCTTTACAGCCATGATTCTCTATTTCCTCCACATCGTCTTGTACCACTGATTCCAAACATTTATAAGTCATAGCCATTCTACTGTCAATAAAAAAATAAATGTAAAGAAAAATAAATTGTGCAACTTTTGGAGGTTTCACGCCAATTTTAACCAGCTTTGCCAAAATGGGCAGAGCTTGGCCAGAAGAAGGGTGTGATGCCACCGCTTTTCTAATTCATAACAAACTGCGGCATTCCCTATGCCAGAAATCTCACTCCAGCCCCTGACGTAATTTTCAGTGTACATCGCAGGTCTTGATGAATTGGAGCCCTAATGTTTATCTGCACAGACAGCAAGACCCTGCTTTGGTTACAAAGCCTAAGGATGTAATCAATGTTACAGTCCCGGACAAGAATTAAATATTTGGCTTCTGTCTCTATTTTATTTTCGTCTTCGAAAAAAAAACCTTTTTGAAATTGTCTATGTTGTGGATCAATGTCACAACGAGATGCTTGCAGGCATCGCCAAGTGTCATGGCAGCATCAGGATCTGTGGAAATTACACATTCTGGCACTCTGCTTGCTAACTTCTTTGGTGTCTGTGAGCAGCACAGGGAGACACAGGCATCGAACCACATACTTAGTAAGACTTGCAATAGTTATCCTCTGCTGGGCCCCTTGTTAATGTCTTTGATCACATGCTGTAGTGGAGTCAGTATCATTTGCTCCCCTTCTGTATATGCTGGCTGGACTATTCCATTAATGCCAGCTATGGTTTACCTATACAGGTCTGGTGAGGTGTTGTGATACAAACTAGTGGTTGTTGTGCATTATTGCTGTGAGGAGTTGTGCTAACCCTTGTTGTCTTTTTGTTTCTGCCTTCCTGCTCTTGCTTTTCTCCTTAGTCTCTCACTGTTTTATTTCTGTGAGTTTGCAGTGCCTGAATTTTTCTTTTCCCGTTTGTCTTAATCTGTATTTCCATCATACTCCTGCCCCTTCCTTCCATGTTCAGAGGTAATCTAGAGGTTAGGGATAGGCTAAGGTTTCCTGAGGGAAAGTATAGGAGCCCCCTGTCCCTCATTACTCATTATCCTACAGTCACATTGCGATAATCAATCAGATTATTTACTATAACACATTCTAGAGAACTGGTGCTAGGAATGGGAGATCCGAATTAATGAAGATGTATCGTATTTTTCGCTTTATAAGACACACTTTTGTTACCCCAAATTTTAGGGGAAAGTAGGGAGTGTGTCTTATAATCCGAATATACGGGGCCAGGGGAGGTGGGGGCAACTCTGGAGCGATGCTGGGGGGGCTGGTAGAGGCTTGTGAAGGCTGCTGGAGGCAGCGGGAGATCTCCTGCTCCCGCTCATATAATATGCACAGCCGCTCTCCATCACCGTTGTGCTGAAATCGCACCGTGGCGATGGGCTGGGAGAGCAGCGCATATTATATGTGCCTGCGCCCCCCTTTGATCGCACATGTTCACAATCCCCCCCCCCTTCCCGTGTTAGATATGGCCCCCATGTTGCTGGCTATTCTAAAATAAAAAGCTTTTCTTACCTCCTCCAGCGTGTCTCCCGGTGTCTCCCCGATCTCACTGCTGCCGCTGTGATCAGGCACGCAGAGATCATATCACTCTGCTGTGCCGATCACATGAGCGGCACCAAGAACCAGGAAGTGCAGGAGCTCAACCGCATGGAGGGAGACACGAGGTAAGACAGAATTGGAGAACGTAAAGTATAGTGTTTATTTTACTATGGGCAGCAGCATAGGGGCCATATCTAACACAGGGGGACGTGTGCCAGCAATAGGAGACCTGTGCCATCTGTATGGGATGTGTGCCAGCAATAGGAGACCTGTGCCACCTGTATGGGACATGTGTCAGCAATAGGAGACATGTGCCACCTGTATGGGATGTGTGCCAGCAATAGGAGACCTGTGCCACCTGTATGGGACGTGTGCCAGCAATAGGAGACCTGTGCCAGCTGTATTGGATGTGTGCCTGCAATAGACCTGTGCCACCTGTATGGGATGTGTGCCAGCTATAGGAGACCTGTGCCAGCTGTATGGGATGTGTGCTAGCACAAGGGGGCTATATTCAATATAAGGGGGCCATATCCAGATTAAGTGGGCTAATTATAGGATGGGGGGCTATAAGAGACATATACCCTATATGATTTGTTAGACGGACACTGGCATTATAAGATGGACCCCATTTAACATTAAAAAAAAAAAAAAATCTCTTTTCCTTCACCAAATTTGGGGGTGCATCTTATAATCAGGTGCATCTTATAAAGCGAAAAATACGGTAACTCTTAGATCTTGAAATTGGAAAACAGATTCAGAATAATTTGTTTCCTAATTTAATATCTAATATTATGGTTTAAAAAAATAAATGTGCTTTCAAAATTATATCATTAAAAAATAATAACATTGTGTCTATTTTTAGCAGATGACTGTATCAGGAGTTCAGATGGAAATCTAATATCTTCAGAATTTAAAACAGATGATCAAACTATCACACATGATACATATGAAGAGTATGCTGTTGTCCCAGATATACCTCCAGTCCTTCCTCGGAAAGCTTTATCATCTGATCTTTTCAAACAAGTCCAAAATTACAATTTATCACAGAATTGTAAGCAAAATAAAGGTTACAGAAAGGATGTGGAACATGAAACGGCTCCTACAAGGGAGAAACCATTTTCATGTTCTCATTGTGGGAACTGTTTTATTCAGAAATCAGACCTTGTTAGACATCAGAAAAATCACACAGGGGAGAAGCCATTTTCATGTTCAGAGTGTGGGAAATGTTTTATTTGTAAATCAGATATTGTTTCACATCAAAGATGTCACACAGGGGAGAAGCCATTTTCATGTTCAGAATGTGGGAAATGTTTTATTCAGAAATTGCACCTTGTTAGACATCAGAAAAATCACACAGGGGAGAAGCCATTTTCATGTTCAGAGTGTGGGAAATGTTTTATTCAGAAATCAGATCTTGCTTCACATCAAAGATGTCACACAGGGGAGAAGCCATTTTCATGTTCAGAGTGTGGGAAATGCTTTATTTGTAAATCACATCTTGTTTCACATCAAAAATGTCACACAGGGGAGAAGCCATTTTCATGTTCAGAATGTGGGAAATGTTTTATTCAGAAATCAAACCTTGTTAAACATCAAAAAATTCACACAGGGGAGAAGCCATTTTCATGTTCAGAGTGTGGGAAATGTTTTATTCAGAAATCGGACCTTGTTAGACATCAGAAAAATCACACAGGGGAGAAGCCATTTTCATGTTCAGAGTGTGGGAAATGTTTTATTCAGAAATCGGACCTTGTTAGACATCAGAAAAATCACACAGGGGAGAAGCCATTTTCATGTTCAGAGTGTGGGAAATTTTTTATTCAGAAATCAGACCTTGTTTCACATCAAAGATCTCACACAGGGGAGAAGCCATTTTCATGTTCAGAATGTGGGAAATGTTTTATTCAGAAATCAAACCTTGTTAAACATCAAAAAATTCACACAGGGGAAAAGCCATTTTCATGTTCAGAGTGTGAGAAATGTTTTATTTGGGAAACAGATCTTGTTTCACATCAAAGATCTCACACAGGGGAAAAGCCATTTTCATGTTCAGAGTGTGGGAAATGTTTTATTTGTAAATCAGATCTTGTTGCACATCAAAGATCTCACACAGGGGAGGAGCCATTTTCATGTTCAGAATGTGGGAAATGTTTTATTTGGGAATCATATCTTGTTTCACATCAAAGCTCTCACACAGGGGAGAAGCCATTTTCATGTTCAGAATGTGGGAAATGTTTTATTCAGAAATCAGATCTTGTTTCACATCAAAGATCTCACACAGGGGAAAAGCCATTTTCATGTTCAGAGTGTGGGAAATGTTTTATTTGGGAATCATATCTTGTTTCACATCAAAGATCTCACACAGGGGAGAAGCCATTTTCATGTTCAGAATGTGGGAAATATTTTATTCAGAAATCAACCCTTGTAAAACATCAAAAAATTCACAGGGGAGAAGCCATTTTCATGTTCAGAGTGTGGGAAATGTTTTATTCAGAAATCAGACCTTGTTAGACATCAGAAAAATCACACAGGGGAGAAGCCATTTTCATGTTCAGAGTGTGGGAAATGTTTTATTCAGAAATCAGACCTTGTTAGACATCAGAAAAATCACACAGGGGAGAAGCCATTTTCATGTTCAGAGTGTGGGAAATGTTTTATTCAGAAATCAAATCTTGTTTACCATCAAAAAAAATCACACAAAATAAATCATTTTTATGTTCAGAATGTGGAAAATGTAATTCTCAGAAATCAGATCTTGTTAAACATCTGAATAAGGCTATGTTCACATTTCCGTTGTTTTGCATCAGTCACCTGCATTGCTTAAAGGGAATCCGTCCCCCCTTTCAGACCTAAATAACAACTTTATAAAATATTACCTTTTGCTATGGTAATGAGGTTTGCTGGCCCCAGGGGCGGGCTGTATTTCGTCTGTTATCCCCCCTCCTGTCGATGTTCGCCGTCCCCAAGTGTTCATTTACATAGATGAGGCCGCCGCCCTCATGTTTTGCAGTGCTCCTGAAGTCTCGCGCATGCGCAGTGGCACTATCGCGGGACCGAGCACTGTTTTCAAATCGCGAGCGCCGGTGATGTTATTGTGCAGGCGCGAGATTAAGGGCGGCACTGTGAATGTCATCACCAGCGTCATCCAAGTACCCGCCCATAATCTCGTGCACGCGCTTTTACCTCTGCCTCTAACATTAAGCACATAACGGTAGAGGCAGAGGTAAAAGCACGTGCACGAGATTATGGGCGGGTATTTGTATGACGCTGGGGATGACATTAACAGCACCGCCCATAATCTCGCGCCTGCGCATTAACATCACCGGCGCTCGCGATTTGAAAACCGTGCTCAGTCCTGCGATAGTGCCACGGCGCATGCGTGAGACTTCAGGAGCACTGTGGAACATGGGGGCAGAGGCCTCATCTATGTAAATGAACACTGGGGGACGGCAAACAGCGGCAGGAGGGGGGATAACAGACGAAATACAGCCCGCCCCTGGGGCCAGCAAACCTCATTACCATAGCAAAAGGTAATGTTTTATAAAGTTATTTAGGTCTGAAAGGGGGGCCAGTAGCAAGATGAACCTTTATAGAATGCAGCCCAGGAGCTGCAGAAGGGGATTCTTTTAGTTTAATAGCGAAAATTCTGGTGTCAGGTTCCCTTTAACGCTTGTGACTGATGCGTTATACAACGGGTGAAAATAAATTGAATTTCTTGTCATGAGAAAGCGGATTCAGTTGAGAGAGAACAATCAGCTGATCGCTCTCACAAGCCCATCAACTGATCGCTCTGAAAAGCCGGTCGCCTAGAGATCAGATGATCTCTCTGAAAAACCGATCATTTCAGTTTAAAACCTTCCCGGGGGAGAGGGGGAGGGGGTAACTGATTTTACATGATTTCGGACGTTTTGCTGGACCTGCTGAGCATGCACAGTAAAACGTGATGGATTCCTGCACTGGAATCCGTTGCGTGACGCAGGATAACGGAATCCTGCACCATAGACTTACATTATGCCTCCTGACGGATTCCAATGGAATCCTGCAGGGTGCGTTTTTTTGCCGCAACAAAAAACGTTTCATGCTGCGTCACTCCCGCCCGACGGTCAGTCAGTATATGACTGATGCGCCGCGCGGCAGATGCAACGCAAGGTCATCAGTCACAATCCGCCGCTCATACAAGTCTATGGGAAACAACGGAATCCGCCAAACGGATTGCGTTGTTTATCAGAGCGTCGGATTGTGACTGATCCTAAACAACGGAAAGGTGAACATAGCCTAAGCTACACAAGGAAGAAACCTATTCCCTCACTTATCTTCCCTTCTTTTGAGGTCCACACTCTCAGGCTTTACAGACCCTTCTCCCTGCAAGTAGCAGTTGTTTATCGCCCTCCAGGCCCAACCAGTCAGTTCTTGGATCATTTTGCCACCTGGCTTACACATTTTCAAGCCTGTGACCTCCCCATTCTTGTCATGGGGGACTTTAATATCCCTATTGATGATCCCCCCTCCCCAGCTGCCACTCACCTTTTATCTCTAACCTCCTCTCTTGGCCTTTCACAACTAACTAACTCTCCTACACATGAAGGTGGGAATACGCTGGACCTGGTCTTCTCCCGTCTCTGCTCAGTGCATGATTTCACTAACTCCCCTCTCCCACTTTTTGACCACAACCTTCTTTCATTCTTGGTCAAGAGCTGTCAACCCACTCAGGACACCCCTACTTACCTACCATAAAGAATATACATGCCATTAACAACCAGAAATTTCTAAAGATGTTGCAGTCATCACTGGCCCCAATATCCTGCCTCTCATGTCCTGACTCTGCTGTAAGACATTACAATGACACCCTACAGAGCGTCCTAGATGAAGCTGCACCTGCTACACGCAGAGCAACTCGGCGCAGACGACAGAAGCCCTGGCCCATGTTGCAAACACGCCTTCTTCAGCGGTGTTCCAGGTGCGCTGATTGTCTGTGGAGAAGATCCAATCTAGCCGAAGATTTCATCCACTATAAATTTATGCTCAAAACATACAATGCTGCCCTTCACCTCTCCAAACAAGCGTACTTTAACACCCTCATCACCTCTCTAGCCAACAATCCTAAACGACTCTTTGATACTTTCCATTCCCTCCTCGGACCAAGAGTTCTGGCCCCAACCACCAACCTCAGCGCAGATTACCTGGCCAATTATTTTAAAGAAAAAATTCACCATATACGCCAGGAAATTTCCTCCCAGCCTCATAACACCACACATTGTCTGCCCTCCTACACTACACCTAGATCACTTTCACTCTTTGATCCAGTCACAGAAGAAGAAGTCACCAGGCTCCTCGCATCTTCTTCCCCTACTACCTGCACCAGTGACCCTATTCCCTCACATCTCCTTAAATCTGTCACCCCAGCTGTCACCACTCACCTAACTAAAATTTTCAATCTCTCTCTCTCTCCTCTGGTGTCTTTTCCTCCTCCTTCAAACATGCCAGCATACACCCATTACTTAAAAAAACATCCCTGGACCAAAATTGTGCCACTAACTACAGACCCGTCTCTAATCTCCCATTCATCTCAAAACCCCTGGAACGCCTGGTCCACTCCTGACTAATTCGCTACCTGTCAGATAACTCTCTCCTTCACCCTCAACAATCCGAACAATCCGGTTTCCGCTCCTTACATTCTACTGAAACTTCTCTTACTAAAGTCTGTAATGATCTACTAACAGCTAAATCTAATGGTCACTACTCCCTGCTGATCCTCCTGGATCTCTCTGCTGCATTCGATACTGTGGATCACCAGCTCCTCCTCACTATGCTCCGCTCTATGGGGCTGAAGGACACTGTTCTTTCTTGGTTTTCTTACCTCTCTGACCGCTCATTCACTGTATCCTTTGCCGGCTCCTCTTCCTCTCCTCTTCCCCTTACGGTCAGGGTTCCTCAGGGTTCAGTCCTAGGTCCCCTCCTGTTTTCTCTATACACAGCCCCTATTGGACAAACAATCAGCAGATTTGGTTTCCAGTACCATCTCTGTGCTGATGACACCTAACTGTACACATTTTCTCCTGACATCACCCCTGCACTATTACAACATACAACCGATTGTCTGTCCGCTGTCTCCAACATCATGTCCTCCCTCTATCTAAAACTGCACCTATCAAAAACTGAACTCATGTTTCCTTCCTCTCCTAACCTTCCAAAACTTAATATTACCATTTCTGTGTGTGGCTCTACCATTACGCCCCAGCAGCACGCCCGTTGTCTTGGCGCTATATTTGACTACGATCTCGCCTTCACTCCCCACATTCGTTCACTTGCTCGTTCTTGTCAATTCCACCTCAAAAACATCTCTTGAATTCGACCTTTTCTTACCCTTGACTCTGCAAAAACTCTTACTGTCGCTCTTATTCATTCTCGCCTGGATTATTGTAATTCTTTATTAATTGTTCTCCCTGTTACTAAACTCTCTCCTCTCCAATGCATTCTCAATGCTGCAGCCAGGATCATTTTCTTCTGCAACCGCTTCACTGATGCCTCTGCTCTTTGCCAGTCATTGCACTGGTTGCCTATCCGCTACAGAATCCAACATAAACTTATCACTCTCACTCACAAAGCTCTCCACGATTCCGCACCATCCTACATCTCCTCCCTCATCTCTGTCTGTCACCCTACCCGTGCCCTCCGCTCTGCTAATGACCTAAGACTGACATCCTCAACAATTCGAACCTCCCGCTCTCGTCTTCAAGATTTCTCATGAGCTGCGCCTATGCTCTGGAACACACTACCAAGAGCAATCCAATTCATTCCCAACATCCACACCTTTAAGCGGGCCCTAAAAACGCATTTCTTTAGACTAGCCTATCACCTCACTGCCCTGATCTAATCTAGTCCCTTTCTGCCCTTCATAACAAAAAATTTACTTCCAATTCTTGTCCCCTGTACCTGTATAAATTCTGGCCAATAACAGGTTCATGCAGCTGGTTTTGAATATCCTATTAAATCAATGGCTGGACCATATATAACAAGCTTTTCTCCCCCCATTCACCTTTTCTGCCTCCCCTATTTCCTCATAGACTGTAAGCTTACGAGCAGGGCCCTCACTCCTCCTGGTATATTAATTTTGTTTTTTTGTATTGTCTCAAATTGTCTGTACATGTCCCCTCTGAATTGTAAAGCGCTGCGGAATATGTTGGCGCTATAGAAATAAAACTTTTTTATTATTATTATTATTTTTCATGTTGTGAATAATTGAAATGTTTAACTAGTAAATCAAGTCTTGCCGACCATCAGAAAATCAACAGAGTGGAGCAGGCATTCTTGTTTTCAGAACTGGCCAAATGTTTTTTATCATCAGGTCCTGTTGTCAGATGAGTCACACGGGAGAACCCATCATGATGTACCATAATTCAAAGGGTTTTATCCAAAAATCAGCTACAATTGCTTAAGTAAGAATTGGTGAGGGAAAGAACCATTTTCTCTCTTTTTAAACTTATTGTATTTTTCAAACCATAAGAATGTGGTCATGATGCACTGTTATGGGGTGGATCTGCTGCTGACACTGTTACAGGGGTAATATTCCCCAGTTTCTAGTGCAATGTGTTTGATGACTTTCCCCTTAAATAGTGCTTATAACAAATGTGTGGCTGCCTTTATTATTTACTAAAATAGTGAAGAGCCGCAGATTAGTGAATTTTTTAAATATAATCCAGTACCAAAACATTTGGAAGTGTCCCTAATGTCCCCAAAAGGAACTTCCAGGTTGTGAGATCCCACAACCCTCAGCGATCACTCACAGTGAAAGAATGAGCTCTACGACTCCAGCTCTGCGGCATCCTTCTTAAGCAGTTCAGTGAAACCTTAAAAAGTTTGTGACAGCCCTGGATTAGGTGAGAGAGCGATGTCTCGTGCTTAGTGCAGCTGCAGAGATTTGTGGGATCCCGCTCTGCACACTGAGATCCCACAAAATGAAAATTCAAGCTCCACTTTGCTAGTAAGTTGGGTATTTTGAGAGCCTTTATGTACATTTGTGAAAGGTTTTGATACTGGATTATATTTAGATAATTCAGTAATCTCAGGTTGCCCCCTGCTTTATTTACTAAAAAGCAAAGCCTCAGATTGGAGATATGAACTCTTAAGTATATTATATTGTGTAAAGTTGCATTTCAAAACTTGTTTTGTTAATAAATGCTTGTAAATGTATATTTTTCATGCCTGTCTTTTTCTATTGTTTAGATGTGATGGTTTTGCCTCCGAACATTTCGAGTTGAGGCAGAGCTGTAGGCATTTAGCACAAAAATAGTGAGGGGATGTCACAGAGATGTCACGTTTGGCTGACAATCCAATGGCAGAAGTGTTGGAAAATCCCAGAGATTTGCAGAACATGTTGTTAACTGACAGTTAACTGTTAGCTGTTTCTGCAGCAGCGGACTTTATGACTCTGGGAAACTGTCAGTTTTTCCTCTCAGTTGTGAGGCTCTGACTTCCTTTGTAAACCTCACCCTGGGGTGCTTTGGGTGAGGTTTATAGTTGATCCTGGCTGTGGTTTGCAGCGGTTGTCTCCTCTTGTTGTTCCACAGACTTCTGTAGTAGCTATTCCTAAGATAAATGTTTGAATTTTGCTATGTACCTAGGCTCAGATGTCCTGATGAATGGAGCTGTGTCTCCAGAAACGCGTAGACTTGTGCATGTTATTAAAGAAACATTAATCTCTTCCTGGATCCTTTGAGTCCTTGGCGCGGAATTAAGACCCTTCTTCTATCACTCTCTGTTATCAGCCAACTTTGGGACTGCTGCCTGGACCTGGATCTTACATATGCCTGTATAGTGGTTGTGACTGGCACAACCATTATAGGTGAGTGTGTTTATATTACATATCTTCTTCCCCTTTTTTGGGGTAAGACCCTATTGCGCTTTTCTTTCCACAGTTTCTCATTTAGGCTCAGGTGGTAGCATTTGTGTCTCCCCTGTATTGTTTTCTTTGGTCTCCCTTAGCGTTAGTGGTATTGACGAAGAGCTCATACCAGCCATTCTTTTTTTTTAAATCAGATACTTTTTTATTAAAACAGAATACATACAACAGAATAACAAATCGGCATCCAAATTAAGATTATCACATCTATTACCCCTTTAGCTCCCCCTCCCGCCCCCCTCCCCCATTTTCGGCAGCAACACTTCTCCCCGATACTACATCCCATTTAGTACACACTTAGAATACCCTCCAACTGTAGTATAGCAACCATCCCGTTGTGCAGGAGGAACAACTAGTAACACAAATAAACCAAAACACACACATCAGAGGTCTCCGACGGCTATCCCGGTCCCAAATCAGTTTACTGGTCCATCACTCGTCCTATTCACATTGCAGCCAAGGAGACCATAGCTTCTCAAACATTTTAACATTCCCCCTTCTTTCATACACTCCCTGTTCCAGCTGAAGAATACATTTCACCCTTTAATGTACTCTCCCCTGGTCGGGGGGTCTTTTTTAATCCAGGACCTGGCGATTAGCTTTCTTGCCGCATACAGCAGCCTAGCAATGGCAATTTTCATAGTATTTTCCACCCCAAGCTCCTCAATCCCAATATGCATAGCAAGGGTTCCCTGGGAAGGACACACCCATATGTTCTTCCTATCTTGTGGATAACCTTAGTCCAAAAGGAGACCAGTCTCGGACAAGACCACATCATATGAAAAATACCTGCGTCAGATCCCTGACACCTTGGACACTCCGAATTCCTTTTCAACCCTATTTTAAACATCAGTAAGGGAGACCTATATACCCGGTGAATCACGTATAGGTGAGATAGTCTGGCCGGTTCGCTCATGGACAGTTTAGGGACATACTCCAGGATACTCTCCCACACCTCCTCCGTTATCGGCCCAACTTCCTCCTCCCATTTAGATTTAGTTTTAAGTGGGTAGTCTAAAAGAAAGGTATGTAGTATATCTTTATATGTGCCAGAAATGATCCCCTAAGTGCTTCTTCCACCCTTACACACATACTCCAGTACCAGGTCAGTCTGTATGGCCACACTTTGTTTAGCCGCTTGGGCTGCAATCGCATGTTTTAATTGACTGTAGTGGAGCCAGCCGGACGCCGGTAACTGAAACTCACTCTGTAACTGTGGGAACGATTTCAGAATTCCTCCGTCCAATATCTGATGCATGTATATTACACCCTTGCGTCTCCACTCCTCAATATTCCCCATTTTCTGAATCTCCGGGAGATTACTGTTATCCCAGATAGGTGTAAACTTAGTTAACCGGGTCACCCCTCTCACTCTTTTCAGCCTATCCCAGGTCTTGTTTATAAGTGCCATTGTAGGAGATGTTCCACCCAAGATCCCCACCGCACCATCCTCTAGTCCCATTACCAATGGACTTCTACCCACTATGTATTCCAGCACTTCCTTAATGCCCCCATCTTTCTCTCGATCAGACCAGCCCCTGAGGTGTTGACATTGCGCCGCCATATAATACAATTCCGGATTTGGGACTGCCAGACCCCCCTCATCTTTCGGCCTTTGTAAAGTCTCTAATCGCACCCTAGGCTGCTTTTTACCCCACACCAGGTCCCTAAACAGCGAGTTTATCCCTTTAAATCTTTTCCTTGAAATACAAACAGGGGCATTGTGCAGTATGTATAGGAGTTTAGGCATTACTACCATCTTTAGTAAATTAACCCTTCCAACAACTGACAAATGTAGCTTGTTCCAGGCATCCACCTTGGCTCTCAATTTTTTAAGGAGAGGCCATACGTTCACCTGTATGTATTTTTCTACTGGCAGAGATATCTGGGTACCTAGATATTTAAATTCATCCACATTCTTCAATTTGTTAGCCCCAGTATCCTCATTTGTCCAGGCTACTTCCCCATCCACTTTAAAGAGGCTCGATTTAGACCAATTAATGGTCAGTCCCGAAACTTCTCCAAATTTCTCTATTATCTGCATGGCATGATCCAATGAGGTTGATGGATCCCCCAAGAAAAGTAATAAATCGTCAGCATAAAGAGCTATTTTCTCCTCTAAATGCCCATACTTAAATCCATGGATCTCCTTTGATTTCCTAATGGCCGCCGCCAGAGGCTCTATTGCAATAGCAAATAGGAGCGGCGATAGTGGGCAGCCCTGTCTCGTTCCCAGGTGCAACTCAAACGCTGAGGAGGTCATACCGTTAACTCTAACTTTAGCAGTAGGCCTATTATACAACAGCTGCACCCACTTTACAAACCGTGGGCCAAAACCCATATGTTGCAACACTTTACACAGATACCCCCACTCAACACTATCGAACGCTTTCTGGGCATCTAGCGAAGCGATCACCCTCCGGCCAGGGTTGTCAGGCGGCAACTGTAGATTAAGGTACAATCTCCTGATATTAGCAGCTGTCGACCTATTGGCCATGAACCCTGATTGGTCCATATGTATTAGGTTAGATATAACTCCAGTCAGCCGGTTTGACAACACCTTAGCCAGAAGCTTCACGTCCGCTGTTAATAACGAGATTGGTCTTAATGAGTCTGGAAGCCTCGGACTTTTATCCTCCTTAGGAATTACTACTATTATTGCTTCTCTCATAGATTCAGGCAATATACCTTCCCCCTCCGCCACCTCAAAGACTTTCAATAGTTTGGGTAATAGGATTTCTTCTAACTGTTTATAAATTTCAACTGGTAGCCTGTCTGCTCCCGGTGCCTTGTCATTGCTCATGCCATGCAGAGCGTCCTCCAGTTCATCAATAGTAATAGGTGACTCCAGTTTATCTCTATCCACCACAGACAACACCGGAAGCTCACCTCGCTCAAGAAATGAGTCCACCTCTTCCACCCTCATCTCTCCAATAGAAGAATATAGCGTGCGATAGAAATCTTTAAAGACCCCAAGGATCTCCTCAACCTCAGTGACCTGTGTCCCCTCCACCGTGTCCATACCATGCACAAATGAACTACTCCTTTGAGCTGCAGCTATGACCGATAATAGATGACCAACTTTTTCCCCCTCCTCATAAAAATGCAATTTTTGGAATGCCTGCTTCCTTACCGCCTTCTCCAAAAGCATCTTATTAACCTGTTCATGCGCCTGCCTAAGATTTTGCTTCGCGTCCGTAGTAGTACTCCGGATTGCTTCCAGCTCTGCCTTATCTAAGGCCTCCAGGCTATTTTTCTCATCCTGCCTCGTCTGTGTTTTACGTTTACAGATATCCCTGAACAGGAGCCCCCTGAGGTATGCCTTCATCGCATCCCATACCACCAGCGGACCAGTGCTACCCTCGTTGTGGATAAAGAAATCCCCAAGATCCCGTTCTATATTCCCCATATTAATATGACGGATCCATGCTGGATGAAGCTTCCACTCTCCCCTCCTTCCCCCTGTCAGGATCCCCCGTCGTATGGACACTAGAATCGGGCTATGATCTGAAATCACTCTTGTCAGATATTGCACGTCGCCTATCATTGCATCTATCAGATCACTAGCTAGAGCCATGTCAATGCGGGACAGAGTGTTATGCGAAGCCGAATAACAAGAGAAGCAGGATACCCTCCCATTCCTCACTCGCCAGGCATCCACCATTCCAAGTTCCCCAATAAGAGTGCCAAACGAAGTCATACAACTATCCTGGATACCTGGAGGTCTACTACTCCTATCCCAGTACAGGTCTATCACATTATTGAAGTCCCCCACCAGTAAAAAAGGGATTACTCCCCCCTTCTCAGAGAACTCCCTCATCTCCCTTAGTTTGGTGCACTTATATGGAGGTGGTATATATATTGCAGCTATACACATGAGTCTGCCAAATATTTTACACTTGACGGCCACACACTGTCCCTCTTTATCCACATACACTTCTATCTCTTCATATTGCACAGAGTTATGGATCAGCAGTGATACACCCCTTGCATAGTTGGAAAAGGTGGAGTGATAGGCCCTCTGCACCCATCTCCTATTTAAAACATGCGTTGTCTCCTTTGTGAGATGCGTTTCTAGTAGACATATTACTGACGGGTTCTGGTCTTGAACATATTTAATTATTGCCGCTCTCCTAGACCTATCTGATAACCCTCTAATATTCCAACTCAACACCTTAATTCTATCCCCCATTATCCCACCCAGTAAAACCATCAAACCTTGTAGTATCTCCCCATGCTGCCTCCACCCTACCCCTTTCCCCCCTCCCCCCCTGCTCCCCTCCTCTCCTGCTCCCTACCACTTCCTGTTTTTGAGTACTCCCGTGAAGCATCGGGTTTTCCAAGCCTGGTCCATAATCCCTACTAAATTCCCCCCCAACTCCCTCGCCTTCCCCTCTTAGACACATTTTAAAACTCGTCCCTTTTCCAACAATTCTCCACTCCCACCCTGTCTATGTATAATCATATTCCACTCAACCAATATAACAGTAAAATGGCTAACAGTAATTAAACTGGAATCTCAAATTGTAAATACCACCACCGCGCCTAATTAGGCAGTCCCCATGTCCTGCGAAGCTCACATCAAACCCTTTGCATTCCCCCTGCATACTACCTCAATCCCAAAGGGAAGGAGGAAAAAGAAAGAAAAAAAAAAAAAAAAAGGGGGAGAAAAGAAAGAAAAAACAAGAAGGGTCCCCTGTAAGCTCCTAAGGATGTCGTAGAGCCTCAGCCGGCCTTCTCCAACACACTGCAGATTCAGACAGTCAGCTCATTCCTTCAAACGGATCCGCTTTTCGTTTGCGTCCAACCACTGCATGGCTTCCTCCGGAGTTGTAAAAAAGTGCACCCACTCCAACGCCATCACTCTTAGCTTTGCCGGGAACATCATTGAGTATTGCACCCCCATCTCTCGCAGGCGCCTCTTTACTCCTGTAAAAGTCATACGTAGCTTTTGAACAGAAATGGAGTAGTCCGGGTATATGGAAATTCTCTGGCCATCAATCATAAGATCCTCCATGTCTCTTGCCTTTCGCAGTATAGTGTCCCTGTCTCTGTAGTTGAGGAGCTTGGCTAGCATAGTGCGAGGGCCCCTGCCTGCTGGTTGTGGCTGCATCGGGACTCTGTGTGCACGTTCCACGGCATAGAGCTTGGATAAGACATTAGCACCCATTTTCCCCCTGAGCCAGTCTTCTACATATTCAGTGGGGTTTCTTCCTTCCGCTTTCTCAGGGATGCCGACAATTCGGATGTTATTTCTTCTAGAGCGGTTCTCTAAATCATCATTTTTTGCCATGATTTCAGCTATCTGCTGTGCAAATGTTTTTTCAGACTTTTGTAGTTTTGTAATATGATCCTCTGTTATCCCCACTCTCTCCTCCACAGCCGCTGTTCTCAGATCTGCTTTCTTGAGGTCTTTCTTAATGTCAGCAACCTCTGCCTGTAATCCCTTAACTTGCTTTGTCAGGGTAGTCAGAGCTTCTTTACAAAAAGACACCACTGCAAAAACGTCCTTTAAAGTGGGGTTTTCTGGAGCCTCCTCTGCACTATGTGTTTTCTCCACTTCTCCTGTCTTATCTTGCTGCTTTTCACCATCCCCCATATCATCAGAGCTGGCATTGTCTTCTCCCTCCTTTCCTATCTCACCTCTGTTATCTATATGCTGAAGTGATTTTTCTGGAGTCCAGGCAAACTTCTCCAGCTTTGCAGCGATCTGCATCCTCTCCTGACAGGCTGCATTAACTTTCTCAGCTTCCTGCCTTATCATGGCACCATCTTGAGAGTTGGGGACTTTCCCCGCCTCCATTATCTTTTTGCCTGTGACGGACCATGGCACCTCTCTGCATCCACCAGACTCACCCCAGATAAGTCCTCACCACCTTATCTTCCTGACAGCAGGCTGAGGCAGTGATAACAGCGGTATTCAGGGATTTATCAAGGGAGTTTTCAGGAGAGCTCCACAAACACGTCTCTTCACATTGCCGTCCAGGCCACGCCCCCCTGGCCCCAATGTTTACCATCACCCTAGACCATCAACTCATGGGGACCTTCGTGTGACTGTGCCTCGCATTACTCCTGCTCTACCTTTGGGAATACGATGTGGAGGAAGAATCCCAGAGCGCAGATGTTATGGATGTGGGCAGCCTGGGCACATGCAATTCCAATGTCCAGGTGTTCGGAGGCAGAACAGCTATAGACCGCCTTTGCCTGTTCATTATCTACAGACACCTTCACCAGGAGAAAAGCTGGATTCTGTGCCTGATGTGGGGAATCTTCATTGCCACTTTGTCGGTGCGGTAACCAGAAGTCAAGCCAAGAGAGCAGCCCATGTGGACGTGTACAACCCATCCATGGAAATGAGGCCACCAGAACTGCCATTACAGCCGGTGAGTGATTCTTCTTGTGGGGATAATATGAATGTTACTTGGGATAAAGTTCAGTTCAGACAAGAAGTAGAGACTGACCCCACCCTTGTTAGTTTTAGAGCTCGAGCTGAAATAGGGCAGCTAGGGGAGAACGGAGAACGAATTATCAGAGAAAATGGACTCCTGTATTGGGTTGCCAATGCCGACTCCCTAGATAAGCCCTGGACTTATAGCAAACAGCTGATTGTTCCTCAGAAGTACAGAATTCCCTATTACACCTGACTCATGACATTCCTACTGCTGGCCATCAAGGCAAAACCCGCACCGAGAGACGATTGACTCAAACTTTTTATTGGCCGGGGATTTCCCAAGCAGTGGCGCATTTCTGCCAAACTTGTGACATATGTCAGCGTAGAGGGCGACCCGGAGATCACCCAAAGGCACCCCTGCAACCGCTCCCTATAATAGAAGAACCCTTTCAAAGAGTAGCTGTTGATATCATTGGACCTCTGGCTAAACCAAGTAAATCTGGAAAGCAGTACATTCTCACTGTTGTGGACTATGCCACCCGATATCCAGAAGCCGTGGCCTTGTCAAGTATTTCTGCAGCCAAGGTGGCCAAGGCCTTGGTTATTATTTTTACCAGAGTAGGATTCCCCAGTGAGATCTTGTCGGACCAAGGTTCCCAGTTCATGTCAGAGTTGGTCCAGTGTCTGTGGCGCACCTGTGGAGTACGAGCAATCCAAACGACCCCGTATCATCCTCAAACAAATGGACTTTGTACACGATTCAATGGCACTCTGAAGAATATGCTGAGGGCCTTCACGGACCGAGATTCAGACTGGGAGAAGTACCTATCCCATCTCTTGTTTGCCTATCGGGAAGTTCCCCAGGAGTCCACTGGGTTCTCCCCCTTTGAACTACTCTATGGAAGAAAGGTCCGAGGACCCTTAACCCTGCTCAAGGAATACTGGGAGGGGCAAGTTGAAGATACAGGAGCCCCTGTTGTCCCTTATGTCCTAAAGCGGCGAGAAACCCTGGCCCAACTTGCTAGTTTTGCCCAGAGTCATTTGTGTATGGCTCAAACCTGACAGATGACATGGTATGACCGTAAAGCACGCTATCGGGAGTTTGTAGAAGGACGACAAGTCTTAATGATTGTTCCCCATTGGCAGAATAAACTGCAGACCACATGGGAGGGTCCCTTCCGGGGTTCTCAGAAAACTGAATGATACCAATTACCTTCTTGCTTTAGATGATCAGGGGCTAAGACAAAAGACTGTCCATGTGAATATGATTAAGGAGTACCATGACCGGAACATTCCAATGATAGCAAGTTGTTGGTTGGCTTCAGAAGATGGTCAAGAGGATGAGGACTCTCTACCTGATCTCGTGGAAGCAGCGAGAGCCCCATCCACTGTGGAACAGGTTCCCCTGGGAGATCACCTGGATTCCTTACAGAAAATCCAGATGCTGGAAGTGTTTCAACAGAGACGGGCTGCTTTCTCATCCCAACCAGGTCGAACCACCGTCACCCAACATCATGTGGACACTCAGGGCATCCGTCCCATACAACAGGCTCCTTACCGGGTACCTGAATCAGTTCGAAACACCATGCAGCACGAACTGGAGGAGATGTTACAGCTTGGGGTAATCCAGACCTCCCATAGCCCTTGGGCCTCCCCTGTGGTGTTAGTACCCAAGAAGGATGGGAGTACTCGATTTTGTGTGGACTATCGGCGACTAAACGACCATACCGTCAGCGATCCTTACCCAATGCCTCGTATTGACGAACTTCTAGACCGACTGGCTGGGTACCGATATGTCACTACCTTGGATCTCAGTAAGGGATACTGGCAGATCCCTCTAACGGAGGAAGGGAGAGAATGGTCCGCTTTTATAACCCCCTTTGGTCTGTATGAATTTCTAAGCATGCCTTTTGGAATGAAAAATGCCCCGGCCACCTTCCAGAGAATGGTGGACCAGATCCTCCGGGGATGTGGTGACTTTGCTTGTGCCTACTTGGATGATATCGCCGTCTTCAGCCAGACGTGGGAGGAACATCTGAATCAAGTAGCCGTTATTCTGAACCTGATTCTTTCAGCCGGCCTAACCATTCGACCCGATAAATGCCAATTGGGGATGGGTGAAGTCCAGTACCTAGGGCATAGAGTGGGAGGAGGGAAGCTCCGTCCTGAGCCTGCCAAAATCCAGGCTATTAGAGACTGGCCTGTACCCCAAACTAAGAAACAAGTTATGGCTTTTCTGGGCACTGCCAGTTATTACCGAACATTTGTTGCTCATTTCAGCACTGTGGCCAAGCCTCTTACTGACCTGACCAAGAAAACAATGCCCCGGCTGGTGATCTGGACTCCAGCCTGTGATGAGGCTTTTAACCGGCTGAAGGACGCTCTGGTCTGCGATCCTGTCCTGGCTGCTCCAGACTACAAGAGGAGATTCATTGTGCAAATGGACGCCTCTGCTTATGGACTGGGAACTGTACTCAGCCAGGTGAATGCAGCTGGGGACGAGCACCCCATCGCCTATCTTAGCCAGAAACTGCTGGACCGAGAAGTGGCCTATGCAACTGTTGAAAAAGAATGTCTGGCTGTAGTGTGGGCCCTTAGGAAACTACGGCCGTATCTGTATGGACGAGAATTCACTGTGGTTACTGATCACAATCCCCTCACCTGGCTGAACAGAGTCTCTGGGGACAATGGACGCTTATTACGTTTGAGCCTGGCTCTGCGGCCCTATAACTTTACCATACAGTATAGAAGAGGCAGCCAACACCAAAATGCAGATGGACTGTCCAGGCAAGAGGAGCCTTGAGTCCTGTCAGCCATGCCTGCGTGTACTTAACCAGCGACCTGTAGTGGTCCCTAGTACGTACACAAGTTGGGAGGGAAAGGGATTGTCATGATGTATGTGCTTTTCTCCATCCCATATTTTTTTGTATAAGATGCCATGTGATGTATTTTACCTTCTCACTGTATTTGCTGTAATACTATGTCAGGATGTGATGTAACTTTCCTTTGGTTGTACTTACTGAACACTTTGAAATGTCTTGGGATGTAAGTAACCATACCTTCCCCCCATCTCCTGTGTCTCTGGGCCCATAATGCAATTATCTCTTGTCCACACAGCCAGGGGAACTTCCCATTGTTTCGTAAACAGTGGATAAAGCCAACTACACAAACCTGTAGACATTTCGGAGCCAACCTTCTAGAATCTTCTAGTGGGTCCAACCATTGCATAGACCCCTACCCTTGAGGGGCGGGCCCACAAGCTCAGACAATACACTCCTGTTTCTAAGTGCAGTTGGGAGCTGAGCTTTGAAGAGGAAGGGAGCGAGATCTGATTCTGCGGACACATCTCGCCGTCCAGGGGGATTGTGTGGGATTGCTGGGACTGTGAAAAGGACTATTACGTCATGATCTGGCACTTTGGATTTTCGGGAGGTGCCCCCGAATCTGTTTTATTTGGACTTGTCGTGTGCTGTTCCTGTATTCCTGTTAGTAAACCTGTTGGATCATCTCTCGGCCTGTTGTCCCTCCTTGCTCTGCTGTACACCCCGTCACACATCCAAAAAGTGGCTGTTGTACTCCATTAGTGTCCCACTGGTGCCAAGCAATTTCCAGCACCTCTGCATTCCACCCTCCTGCTCATTTTTACTAAGCTATTATAATAGCAAACACTGATGAAACTTAGTGGCATCCAAAAAGTGGCTGTTGTACTCCATTAGTGTCCCACTGGTGCCAAGCAATTTCCAGCACCTCTGCATTCCACCCTCCTGCTCATTTTTACTAAGCTATTATAATAGCAAACACTGCTGAAACTTAGTGGCATCCAAAAAGTGGCTGTTGTACTCCATTAGTGTCCCACTGGTGCCAAGCAATTTCCAGCACCTCTGCATTCCACCCTCCTGCTCATTTTTACTAAGCTATTATAATAGCAAACACTGCTGAAACTTTTAGGGGTCATAGTTGCATTGTCAGGGATAGTCAGTGTTGTTTCTTCAGCTGTCATTAAAGCTAGACCACCTCTGTAATCTACACCACCTCTCAATTTTTACTACCACATTTTAAGTGGCCAATCTTGTCGCTATCAAAATGAGTGGCAAAATGACAGATGCTGGTGGAAAGGGGAACAGGCGTGTTGGAAAAGGAAAAAAAGTTTGTGTCCGTGGGGAAGGTGGCAAAGCTACATTAACATCTGCTGAAGATAAGCCATCTTCCAGCAAAAGTAAGATGTCTACTACTTTCCGTGGACAATCCGATGTGCTCCCTTTTTTATGGACCCGAACAACTGTAACAAAGGTAGATGATGCACAAAAAAAGCACATGCTTGAATGGATCTCAAGTGCTCCAACAAGTGCCCTCTCCTCCACCTCAACTACCGCATCAAAAAAAACCCAGTCCTCTGAGTTGTCATCCCAATCACACTTGCTTTCTCCCAGCTCTCAAGTCTCCATCCGCCCTGCACAGTATGGTGGAACAGAGATGGCTGAGTCTGCCGAGCTGTTCAGTCACACTATAGCCTGGGAATCAGAGGTATGCTCCCAAGCTACAGTGAGTACAGACCAGGAAATGGTCTGCAGTGATGCCCAGAACCTTTGTGACTCAGATTCAGGCCGTGATGACCAAGTTTCTGAGCATAATGTTGACCCTTATTCACAAACTGTAACACCTGTAGACAATGAGGAACATACTGATGACGATGAGACGCAGATACCAGATTGGGATGACAAGTTAAATATTCGGTCAGGGCAGGAAGAGGCTAGGTCTGAGGGTGAGGCGAGTGCAAACACAAAGCTTGATGAGGAAGTTCTAGATCCCACCTACTGTCAACCCACAGTCCTGCACTCGAGGAGGTCAACAGAGGCGGTGGAGGAGGATGCAACTGACGACGAAGTTACCTTGCGCCTTCCTGGACAGAGGAGGAGTACTGGTAGCACGTCTACAACTGCATCCTCAGCCACCACTCTGCCTCTGAGCACTAGTCGGGGTAACTCAGCAGGTCGCATGTCCTCTAAGCCTTGCCTAGCCTGCTCCTTTTTTGACCTTGCAAAGGATCGCCCAAATCATGAGATCTGTAAAGTTTGTCGGGAATCTGTAAGTAGAGGCAAAAACCTCAGCAGTTTGACAGCTTCTTCCATGAATCGTCACATGAATAAATATCATATGTCCCAGTGGGAAGCTCACCATGCTGCAATGTGGCCTAGCGGAGCGGACCACCCACCGCCTGCCCCTTCCAGTGCATCCGCGCGCTCTTCATCTTCTAGGACTGTGGGGACAGCTGTCACACCTGGTTTTCCACGCTCACCTTCCACCACTGTAACCGCAACAGGCAGTTTGCTTGGTAGGTCGTCAGTTGGTTTGAAAGGGGAAACAAGTGAGTGTGTACAGCTCTCTCAGACATCGATAGCACCAACGTTGGATGAAGGCAACATCATGTCTACGCCTGCACTTTCCTCACAAACCTGCATTTTTCCAGGGACACCCTACTCACCACCGTCTCCACACAGCAGCCAGATCTCTGTCCCTCAGATGTGGATAAATAAAAGGCCATTTCCTGCGACCCATGACAAAGCTAAGAGGTTGACTTTATCCCTCTGTAAGCTCTTGGCTACCGAAATGCTGCCTTTCCGCCTGGTGGACACACAGAATTTTCGAGACCTTATGTCCGTCGCTGTGCCCCAGTACCAGATGCCCAGTCGCTACTACTTCTCTAAGAAAGGTGTGCCTGCGCTACACCAGCATGTCACACACAACATCACTGGGTAACTATGGTGATAGATGGTGAAGGGTCTGCTGCACAAGTCTTGCCGTCCCCACGACTTGTGCGTCAATCCTCTGTCTGTCCAAGTTCCTCCACTGCTTCTGCCTCCTCAACCTCGTCTGGGTTCGCCACCTCCGCCCCAAGCCTGCCTGGTCAAGCCACCAGCGTTGTAACTGCGCACAAGGAATCACACACACCTCATTACTATGCTGGCAGCAGAGCGCAACGGCATCAGGCGGTCTTTATCTTGAAATGTCTTGGAAATAAGAGTCACACAGCGGCTGAGTTGTGGGCAGCTCTGGAGACTGAGTTTGGTAAATGGTTGTCTCCATTCAACCTGCAGCCTGGTAAGGCCGTGTGCGACAATGCTGCAAACCTGGGTGCAGCCCTTCGCCTGGGCAAGTTGACACACGTGCCTTGTATGGCTCACGTGTTGAACCTTGTTGTCCAGCAATTTTTAACACACTATCCCAGCCTAGATGGCCTTCTGCACAGGGCACGAAAACTGTCTGCTCACTTCCGCCGTTCAAGCGCCGCAGCTGAGCGACTTGCATCGCTCCAGAAGTCTTTTGGCCTGCTGGTTCATCGCTTGAAATGTGATGTGCCGACACGCTGGAATTCGACTCTCCACATGTTACAGCGACTGTGGCAGCACTGGTGCAATACGTCATGATGTATAGCCTGGGTCAACGAGATGCAGAGGTGGGGCAGATCACCCTCATTGAGTGGTCTCAGATCAAGGACATGTGCACACTTCTGCACAGTGTCGACATGGCGACGAATATGTTTAGCGCTGACAATGTCATTATCAGCATGACAATTCCAGTCATTTACATGCTGGAGCACACGCTAAACACTATTCGGAGTCAGGGGGTGGGACAACAGGAAGGGGAGGAAGTACAGAAGGATTCATATGCGCAAGAGACAACAACATCACCAAGGTCCAGACGTTCATCATCACCAAGGCAGCAGGCATGGGACCATGGGGGACAGGGATCAACAAGGGCGCATGGTAGCAGGCAAAATGTTGAGGAAGGTGCAGGAGAACATGAAGAAATGGAGGACGAACTGTTCATGGACATGGAAGACTCAGCGGATGGGGAGACCTTGGTCAAATTTCAGTTGAAAGAGGTTGGGGGGAGATGTCAGAGGAAGAAAGAACGGTTAGCACCTCTATGCCACAAACACAGCGTGGACTTGGTCCGCATGGCTACGCAAGACACATGACCGCCTTCTTGCTGCACTACCTACAACATGACACTCGTATTGTCAAAATTAGAAGTGATGATGACTACTGGGTTTCCACACTATTAGATCCCCGGTATAAGTCCAAATTTTGTGACATAATTCCAGCCATAGAAAGGGACGCACGTATGCAGGAGTATCAGCAGAAGCTGTTACTCGATCTTAGCTCGGCTTTTCCACCAAACAACCGTGGTGCAGGGAGTGAATCTCCCAGTTGTAACTTGGCAAACATGGGACGGTCTCGTCATCAACAGTCTAACCGTACCAGTAGCACCGTATCTGGTGCTGGTAACAGCAATTTTATTGAATCGTTTCATAATTTTTTTAGACCATCCTTTGCAAGTCCAGCAGAGACAAGAAGTCTGACACATAGTCAACGGCTGGAGGGGATGATACAGGAGTATCTCCAAATGAACATCGATGCCATGACTTTGCAAATGGAGCCTTCCTCATTTTGGGCTTCAAATCTTGAAAAATGGCCTGAGCTCTCCACTTACGCCTTGGAGATCTTGTCGTGTCCAGCTGCCAGCGTTGTCTCAGAACGTGTCTTCAGTGCTGCTGGGTGTGTGCTGACAGATAAGCGCACGCGTCTGTCCAGTGACAATGTGGACAGACTAACGTTCATCAAAATGAACAAGTCATGGATCCGCAAGGACTATACTACCCCTGTGTCATCCTGTGGAGAGTAAATGCTGTGTATTTGGAATGTGCTTGATGCAAATCTACCTGTGAAGTGTACAACGGGGGCACAAGTGCTGCCACTAAAGGGGTGTCTGTGTGGCCCAATTTTTGGAAAAAAGGGAGACTCCGCTTGGAGTAACCCTTGCTTGCAGTATTTCTAAAAATGATCCAAGATGAACAGATCTGGGATCAGCAAAGGCTTTGCTACCTACCCCGGTGTCATTCTGGGGACGGTTAAGGATGGCGTATTTTTTAATGTGCTTGATGCAAATCTACCTATGAAGTGTCTGTGTGGCCCAATTTTTGGAAAAAAGGGAGACTCCGCTTGGAGTCACCTTGCGGTGTTTTACATGATTTTAGAAGGGCATGCCATACCTATATCTGTGTCTCGTCCTCTTTTTCCTCGTAACACTGTTTTGTTTTCGCATGAGAATTTGTTCTTGTCACTTTCCCATGTGTTTGTGTTGTGTTGTGAGTTGTTTGTCACTTTTTCGACACCTTTGAGGGTGTTTTCTAGGTGTTTTTATGTGTTTGTGATTGCCTCCCATTGTTTCCCATGGGGTTCGAGTGGTTCGTCGAACCGGTTCGCTGAACCGAACTCGAACGCAACCTCCGTTCGGCGAACCGCGACCGTTTCACTCATCTCTAATCTCAACCAACAATTGAATAGGGGGTGCCTCCTCAGTGTACATTCCCTCCACTGCTTACGAAAGTGCACGTGTTACCTGCACATTGGCAATTCGTCTGGATGGCACTAAAGTCCAACCTTTATTAATTTCTAAGGGCAAGAAGGATAAGATTGAACGTGTTTCAGGCATATTTATTCTTGAAACTGGAAAAGCCTGGGCCACGCAAGCAATTATGAGGAAGTGGGTTGACTTAATACTGCCACATGTTATGCGAGGGAGACAAAGAGGTCTGCTAGTCTGAGATGCAGCCAGCACACACCGCGCTAAAGATATGAAGACATTTCTTCATGACAGAAACGTAGATCAAATAATGATTCCCGCAGGAATGACGGCCTATCTCCAGACTCTGGATATTGCGGTAAACAAGCCATTCAAGGACAATTTGCGCGTGGAAATCAATGACTACATTGAAAACAGAATGGAGAGATATCAGCTTGGAAACTTTGTTAAGCCTAAACTGCAAGAGGTTGTGACTTGGGTGAAAAATTCATGGGACAAAATCACTGACAGTTGCATTGCACATGCACTACGAGCAGCGACCTGGACAAGAGGAGCTCATTTAAGGACAATGCTATTGCCAAACCTGAGAGATTTGGGCCAATGATTCTGAAAGAAATGGAGTCACAAGAAATTCAACAAACAATTGAAAGTTTGGATTGTTATGGTGATGTTCCAGAAGATGATGACATGACTGTCACTGAATACATCTTGCATTGTGTTGTTAAATATTGTGATCAATAAATGTGCCATAGATTGTTGTACATGGAAGTAATGGCAGTAAAACATTCTTGATAGGGTTCACTGTTTGTCTGGTTCTGCTGGTTTGTGATAACTACTGTACAGCATATAATAAAGTTTCATTTTTTTTGTTCATCAATGATTGTGAATTTTTCTTCTTGGAAAAATAAGACATCCCCTGAATATAAGATCAGTGCATTTTTGGGAGCAAAAATTAATATAAGACACTGTCTTATTTTCGGGGAAACAGGGTATATAATCACATAGGACGACACAATGACCGCAACGTTTAGGAAATTGTTTGTTGTTCTCCAATTTTAATCTCCACTTTATATAATAGAATACAGCAAATGTGTTCAATGCCACTTATGAATAAATATCAAAAAGAAAATAAGAGGCAAAAACATAACTTTTAATCAAAGTATGTGAAAGACCTAACACTTAGGCCAATGTAACCATAAGCAGACTGCTATCAGGATATAAGGCGTGGATAACACATGGAAACACAATCTATATATATTTTTCTTTTTGTTTGTTTTTTGTTTGTTTCGTTTATTATATTTGTGGCAGCCCTGAGGGGCTCTCTCTTGTGTGGCGTGGTCTACGCCTTAGGCTAGGTTCACGCTTCCGTTGTTTTGCTTTAGTCACAATCCGTCGCCTTGAGGAATTACGGTATCCTGCAAAATATTTTGCAGGAATCCAATTTTTCCCCATAGACTTCTATTAGCGACGGATTGCGACTGATGACCCTGCGTTGCAGCCGCTGCGTCACGGTCAGTCATTTTTTGACTGACCGCCGGGCTGGAGTAACGCAGAATGTAACGTTTTTTGAGCAGCGCAATCTGTAGGATTTCTCTGCACATGCGTTCTCTGGCTCCCTGCACACGTAACCAGGATACACATCGGGTTACTAAGCAATGCGCTTTGGTTAGTTACCTGATATTTACACTGGTTATGTAAGCAGGGAGCCAGCACTGAGCGGTGTATGCTGGTAACCAAGATAAATATCGGGTTACCAAGCAAAAAGTGCTTTGCTTATACCCGATATTTACCCTGGCTGTACACGGAGCCCGACACTTCACCGCTCGGCTCCGCCCCCTCCCGCACTCAGCATGTATATACACACACACTCATTCACACAGACACTCACACACTCACCTGTCCTGCAGTCCCCGCGGCACTGACGTCCTCAGCGCCACGGCCCCGCTCGGCTCCACCCACCACGAACTCCGCCCCCTCGCGCTCCGCCCCCCGAACACAATGGAGTCCGACAATGAAATTCTGTTAATTTTCATCCGTTGTACAACGCATCAGTCACATGCGTCATGCGACGCATGTGACTGATGCAAAACAACGGAAATGTGAACCTAGCCTTATATCCTGATAGCAGTCGGGGATGCGTATGGTTACATTGGCCTAAGTATTAGGTCTCTTCTATACTTTTATTAAAAGTTATGTTTTAGCCTCTTATTTGCTTTTTGATATCCACTTTATATAATGCGAGACATTCATACACTGCAAGCGACTCCCAGTGGGCCGAGCACCGAGCACCGAACACCGAGTATATCCAAGCACAAAGCACCGAGCACCGAGTATATCCGAGCACAGAGCACAGCGCTGCTCCCTCCAGTGGTCACATTCATAAGGCACCCAAACTCCAAAAACGAATATTTTTTTTGTTAAGTCTGGGTTCACTACAAACACCGAACAATAATGTCCAGAACCGGTCATGTCTACCCCTGACCCTACACATAACCGTCCCCTCATCCAGAGTCCTGCATACGCTGAGGAGCTGATCATGTGACCCCCTGACTCCTCCCCTCCATGTGACATCATCACAGGTCCTGTAAGCACAGAGCAGCCATATATCTAGTGTGCGGCTCTGCAGGTGGCGGTGTGTGGAGATTCCCCATTACTGGGGCAGGTGGCATTAACCCCTTCAGCTCTGAGACTTTCTTGGTGTTTTTCTCTCGCTAATTTCTATTAATCGTGAGGTTTTTGTTCCTTTTTCTCTGATAGATACAAACGCCCCAACTATGAGAGGCCGGAAGTGAGGAAACCCGTCTGCCCTCAGTCCTCGCCCCTTTCTGCCCTCAGTCCTCGCCCCTTTCTGCCCTCAGTCCTCGGCCCCTTTCTACCCTCAGTCCTCGGCCCCTTTCTGCCCTCGGTCCTCGACCCCTTTCTACCCTCAGTCCTCGGCCCCTTTCTGACCTCAGTCCTCGGCTCCTTTCTGCCCTCAGTCCTCGGCCCCTTTCTGCCCTTAGTCCTCGGCCCCTTTTGTCCTCGGTACTCGGCCCCATTCTGCCCTCGGTCCTCGGCCCCTTTCTGCCCTCGGTCCTCGGCCCCTTTCTGCCCTCACACAGTATAATGTTCCCCCAGAATGTTCTCATTTTATGTTTCCCTTTATTATCTCCAGTAATTGTATTATTACAGCGGATTCTTTATGATGTTACATCGTCATCTTCTCCCCATTCAGGTCCCTACAATATCGGATCCTCTCAGTGAAGATCTTTTATAGAAGAGAATTCTCCTGATTGCCCCGTGAAGGATGGATATGGACAGGGACAAGATGGCGGAGAGGATATTACACCTCACCCTAGAGATCCTCTTCCGGCTTACTGGAGAGGTGAGAGATTCTGATGACGTCACATTACATCATTCTTATCTATGGGAATAACAGATGGACAGAACTGGAGAGGTGAGGACTCTGGAAATGTCTGTAGTGAGATTTATTACTGTGTCTCCCCATAACCAGGATTACACAGTAGTGAAGAAGACCTCTAGTGAGCGCTGTCAGGCCCCTGTGTCTGAGGGATGGGGAAGACCCCTGAGCCCAATCACGGGGCCTCCACCTCACCCCCCGATACATGAGGACATCAATGAGCAGAAGATCCTAGAACTCACCTACAAGATGATTGAGCTGCTGACTGGAGAGGTGACACTGCTGGGAATGCTGGGACATTATACAGTAACGCTATGAAGGGATCGGGGTTGACGGTATCATTGTATGTGTCAGGTTCCTATAAGGTGTCAGGACGTCACCGTCTATTTCTCCATGGAGGAGTGGGAGTATTTAGAAGGACACAAAGATCTGTACAAGGACGTCATGATGGAGGATCCCCAGCCCCTCACATCACCAGGTAATAGACAGGACTAAATACACACGGCCTATAATTATCTGTATGTAAGGAATGAATTCAGTCCCTGTATGTGTCTCCTCCAGTTCTATCCAGTAAGAGGACAACACCAGAGAGATGTCCCCGTCCTCTTCTCCCACAGGACTGTAAACAAGAAGATCCCGATGTTCCTCAGGATGTGTTTCCTCCAGCTCTATCCTGTAAGAGATATCTACTCATGAACTTTCTGCACTAATTTTGTGTTTACATTTTTAGACTTTCTGCTCTGTTTTTTTTCAGCTGTATTTTCTTTGCTTCTGCTTCTTCTGCTGTTTGTTTCTAGTGCCTTCTCTATGTTATGAAGGCAACCCAAAGACCTTCAGTGGGTTCATGAATACCCTGTTTCCCCGAAAAGACGACCTACACCAAAAATAAGACCTAGCACGATTTTATGGGATTTTTGGAGAATGCTTGAAATATAAGCCCTACTAAAAAAAAAACCTAGTTAGTCAGGGCCAGCATTGGAAGGAGTCAAATTACGCAATTTATCAGGAACCCCACTCTCTTAGTGACCCCATCAGTTGTATTCTAAGGTTGATTGTATAAGAATATAAGCCCGCAAGGGCAGGGCCCTCTTCCCTCTGTACTAGTCTGTCTACTGTAACTTGTGTATGTATTCTGTATGTAACCCCCTTCTCATGTACAGCACCATGGAATTAATGGTGCTCTATAAATAAATAAAAAATAATAATAATAATAATAAGAAGAAGAACCTTTGATGACTTCAAAGTCATGTGACAGGATGTAACCAAAGGTCTCTTAATTGCAGCAGTCTAAACTGACCAGGACACAAGCTGGCATGCAGGACTGGTATTATGGGAAAGGGTGAGCAAATTGGAATTGTGCGACTTTTATAGGTTGGCCAGAAGAAGGGTGTGAAGCTACTGTGTCACGGGCGGAGAGGGGTTTTCGGGAATGCCGCTCGCCTTGGGAGATCACTGGCGCTCGGGTCCGGTGCTTCCGCTCCTCGGTGGCTCGAGTGGGGCCGGACTCGGGGCTCGAGCAGCGCCTCCTCGCCCACGAGTGAAAAGGGGAGGTTTGGTGGTGGGATGTCGGTTGTGACGCCACCCACGGGATTGTGGTGATAGTGGGTGTGACGACATGGACACCCAATGCCTCTCATGGGTTAAAGTTTCTTAACATTAAGCCAGACGTATTGTTCTTATGTGTGCTAAGTCATGTTTGCTTAGCTATTGTTTCTCCAGACCCTTCCAGTAATCATTGTATTGTAGTTGTGTATTGCTAATGTATTTACCTTAGTAGTCATTGTCTAGTCTGTGCATTCCAGACTACATGTATACCCTCAGTCTTTCTGTAGACATCATTTGGATGAACATTGTCCATGCAGCTTGAGGTTCATCCAATGGGAGAGGCGATCTTGTCCAACCAATCGATGAGGACGCAGTGTGCCCAGAGGGAGGGCTGTGGCTATAAGAGAGGATTTCTTTAAGCCACCAGGTTGATGAAGGTTGATGGATGCTTATGGATCCAGTCTAAGCTCTTAGTAGCTGACTAGAGGATCAGGATATCTTGTGGCTTCAATCTAGGGACTCCGGTTCCGGTTGGAGATCATATCCCCAGTCTAGGAATTTCGACTCCGGCTGCCAGGATTATATCATCATACCAGGACTACCTAAGGAGGACACTCAGGTTGGGACAGTTCAGTCACCTGGAACAGACTTTGCAGACCTCAGACAGCTTCCTAAATCTGGCATTATTCCTTTCTCGGTGGGTGCCCGCCAAAAGCGGGGTGCTGCTGGATTGGAGCAAATAGGCCTGGGACCTCTGAGGCATGGACATTCTAAATCCCTGGTGAGCCAGCAGAAGGGTGAGACTCTGTTGCCTGTTACATTTGTGTGTTTTGCTGGTTATGTGTTATGTGCCGTTAATTGTTTGGGGATCCAAGAAAGTCTAATTATTGTGGTTCCCTCACCCTGTGTTGTCTGAGTAGTGTTCCACCCTCAGTTAAGGAGGCCGGCATTCAGTTGGGATGAGCCCTGAGCCACGCTGTCTTTCTGAAGGCGGCGGGTTTTAGTGGACGAGAGCACCCACTGAGCCCCGTGTCTCCACAATTGGTGGCAGCAGTGGGATACTACTCAGCCTAGTTTATCCAGGGAGCTGCAGAGGACTGGTGTTCATGGACACCGTCAAGGGCTCAACAACCAGGGAGGCACATAAGCATACCTAGCAGGCCTTAGGGGAGGCACTCAGGTTTCGGACACTGCCATGTCCAACCCCACCAGCTCAGCCATGGGACAAGGACCAGAGAGGAGTTACGACCGCAGCAGTAAATGGATGCTACAGGATCTATGCCAGAGGCGAAAGATTATCTACTGGAACACTGAAACTCGGTCAGACTTGATTCAAAAATTAGTCCGTTGGGATGCCCAGAATGATGCAGGGGACGATGAGGATCCTGCCGATTTTGACCCGGAGGATTTAATCTATGTGCCACATCATGGATCTAGTGACAATCGGGAATCAACTTGGTCCAAAATGGCCCAAGCCACAGCGTTGTTGACTGCATTGGGGCCTAAATACTCAAGAGAAGAGAGGGCTTAGATTCTGGAATATGTTTATGGAGTTCCAGCTGCCGTACTGCCAGCACCAGCTGCTCGAGAAGGATGGTCCCGCTACCCAGCAGAAGCTGCACCAAAACAAAGAGGCCGCATGCTTGGAGCCCGTCTGCCACTCCAACCAGTCGACATATGCCGAGATGAACCAACGAGACCTGAGGAATGCTACTCCCAAGAAACACCAATGAGGAAGTGGTTTATCCAGTCCACACCCTACGGCAGGCCGGACACCGTACACCAGCCAACCTCCATCCCCACATCCAGACGGTCAAGGTCGGTGATATACAGGCTCAGGGACTTCGGGACATTGGATCTTTCATCACTCTGGTAAGCCCAGTTATTGTTTCCCCAGAAGACCCTTTACCAGATTCCCAATTACCCATCTCCCTGGCTGAGGGTCAGCGCTCAGACGTCCCTCTGGCATGTGTGCAGTTGGACCTAAGGACCGACCAGGGAAAGGTCGAGGTGGAGCTTGTGGATAGCCTCCCCACACCTGGTATTTTGGGGACCAACCAGGAAGCGATCGATGTGGGACTTGTGAACAGTCTCCCTATACCTGTCATTGTGGAGACTGACCAGAGCAAGGCTGATGTGGAGCTTATGGACACCGTCCCCACACCAGTTACTTTGGGGTCTGACCAGGAAGAGGTCCATATGGAGTTTATGGACAGCCTCCCCACACCTGTTGTTTCGGGGACTAGCCAGGAGGAAGTTGAAGTGGGGTTCATAGATGGCCCCACCAAGCCTGTTGTTTCGGATACCACTCAGAGGGAAGTGAAAGTGGGGCTTGGGGATTACCTGCTCACACCAGTCATTTTGGAGAATGACCTAGGACAAGGACTATCCAGTCAGTTTGAAGCAGCCATCACCCACTTCCAAGCCAAGCAGGACCCTGATGTGGATCTTTCTAACATCTTTTCCAAGGATAATTTACATTCCCAGTCTCCAGCATCCACTTCTGAGCCAAGAACCGTGAGTAAGCCTAACCACACTGTGGCTACTGACTGGTAGAAGATTAATAGTAAGAAATGTATGCAAGTTCAACTCATGGACCCCACCTTAGGTGGGCACCACCGCTGCTGGTGATCGGGGTTCCCGGGAGCGATGGCGGGGAGCAGCTGAGGTGTTGGCCCCTCCGTGGGTAGGGGCTGTTGGTCCCGGGGCCCCGGTTGGGAGGGTTGGAAGTCGGTGGGTAGGGGATAGGTGCAGGTGTCGATGCGAGGAGGCAGCGCGGCTGCGGGGTCAGCGTTAAGGTGCAGAGCTGTGCCGGATGGCACTGGTGTACTCACTCAGGCAGTCAATAACAGAGTCTCTGGTAAACCAAACGGCTGGATGGAGGGGGCCCACAGTTGGCTGCGGCGTCTTCACTCTCCCCGGACGGGTTGGTGGCGGCTGTCTTTTCCTGCACCTGTATGTATGTGTTTGACCCCCTATGGATTCCCATGGGTGGTCCGCTCCCCGGCTTGTACGTGTCGGGAGAGCCCGTTTTGCCCGCAGGCGCTGGCCCTTGGATCTCTGGCCGTTGGCGGTGGCTCTTATCCGGACGGGTTGGGCGGTTGCCTTCTGACGGGACTTGGGTGGGAATGAACCCCTGAGGTCCAGACCGCAATCAGAGAATTTGACCTTTACGACGGCTTCCGAGCCTAGTCGGGGTCTGAGTACCCTGCCTTGGTGCTTAGCTTCACTCCGCTCCCCGATTCGGTACCGGCGGGCCACCGCCCGACCCCGGTCCTACGGTTCCACAGACATCCACTAACTCCTGCAGACGGCCACCACCGTCTGCCGATCTTGCTGATGGTGCCTGGGCTCTGACCCAGACACGCACAGTCTCTTACTCCTCTCAACTCCTCACTCCACCCACTCCTGAACTCAACTGCCCTGAACTAACTGCTTTTCCCGCCTCCAGGACTGTGAACTCCTCGGTGGGCGGGGTCAACCGCCTGGCTCCGCCCCACCTGGTGTGGACATCAGGCCCTGGAGGGAGGCAACAAGGGTTTTTGGGTTGACCGGTGTTTCCTACCAGGGGAGGGTGTGTGTGTGTGTGGGATGTTCTACTGTGACCCCTGGGGTCCAGGGCGTCACAGTCCCCCTTGGTAAAACGCAGACCATCCGCGGGCTGCCCGTCCATCACCGGTTTTATTTTTTTTTCTGAAAAAGATAAATAACAAAAACAACAAACAAACAGTAGGCATATGTTTTAAATCTTCCCTGATGGGAGGCACTTGCTTAAACGTTACTAACGGTAAAACAACATTTTTAATAACAACCGACGGGTCTCGGTTCTTCCGCTTTCCCTCCCAAACAACCTCAACCTTGATGCTGCCCCTAAGAAACGGGCAGCACCCCTCTTCCCCAGTCCGGAAGCAGGAACCTGGTTCAGGTCGCCCAAGCGGGAATGGTTACGGTACAGTTTTCCGCACCCGGTAAACACTCAGGGGGCCCCTCATCCAGGGGGACCCCTGACCCCGGCGGACGGTCACCGGAACTCAGCCCGGAACTATTTACAAGCCCACAAGTTCGTGGGTGGCCTGCAAGTTCTCGGCCATGTTCATGAGTAGTTCCTCATGCGGTACGGGGACTTAACGGTTTCAAACGGAAACAACACCAGTCCCAACGGGGGACAACAGTTCTTTTTGCAAATCAGGTGAGAATCTCGGATGATTAGTGCTCATTCATTCGGATATTTACACAACATACGGCACCCCTAAATGGCAGTTTCCCTATACCTAAGCGGGGGCCTACCTAGGTTGGGACGTGTGGACCTTCTGGGCACAATGTCGTCATTGGGGGGCACTGGGACAGAGGAGACAACTGGTTCCTCTTCCCGTCTGTCGGGTGTGGCAGGTGGAGGCCTACGGGGGCGTGGTATAGGTGCATCCCTGGGCACTGGTTCAAGCGGTTCACTGGCGGTTACTTCCGTTTCCACTTCTTCCACGGGTTGTGGGAACATTATCACCGGAATAATCACCGCGCCATTCTGCATAGGCCAGTCTACTGGGAAGTCGCCCATCACTATGTGGATCACCACTTTCTTCTCTCCGGTCGGTACGGGGGCTGGGACTTCATTTGCCGCTCGTAAGGGGTGTGGTCATCTCTTCAGGTGGTCCCTGGAAACTGTAGCCGTGGTTTTTCCCTGGTCGCGACTAATCTGATAAGTCTTCTCGTTCTCCCAACCAGTGGGCTGTATGACATACGGGGTTCTTATCATCAAGCTTATGGGTTCTCCTCTTCCGTTTCAACATGGTATCCCCAGGCTCAAAGGGGACAGCAGGAGCCCGTCTGTTGAAGCGTTGTTCCTGTTTTTCTCAGCTCTGACGCAGATTCTTTTCCACATATTCCTGAATCCGTCGGTACTGCGCCCGCCGCTTGGTATCCCAGCTTGCAGTGGAGGGAAGAGCCTCCGGGGCATCCAGGCCCATCTCCAGGTCCACCGGCAGCCGGCCTGGTCGGGCCCTGATCAGATACGCGGGAGTACACTTGGTAGAACTACAGGGAATGTTGTTGTACTTGTCTACCAGGTCAGGCAACTTCTCCGGCCACAGGTTTCGTTCTTCCAACGGTAGTGTCTTCAGTAGGCCCAGGACCAAGTGATTCATCTTTTCACACATCCCATTGGTTTGGGCATGGTACGGTGTGGTCCTGATTTTCTTGCATCCATACAACTGGCAAAACTCCTGGAACACCTCTGCTTCAAAGGCCGGACCCTGATCCGTGAGCACTCTCTCCGTGTACCCATGCGGTCGACAGAAGTAGGCCTGGAATGCTCTAGCTGCGGTACGGCCTGTCAGATCTTTAACTGGAACAACCACCAGGAACCGTGAGTAGTGGTCTACGATGGTTAGGGCATAGGTATACCAATTCGACTGGGTGTGAGCTTGACATGGTCCAGGGCGACCAATTCCAGCGGTTGATGGGTGATGATCGGCTGTAGGGGGGCTCTCTGGCTCACTTCGTCCCTTCTTCTCAGTGTACAGGGACCATACTCTCGACACCAGGCCTCCACAGACTCCCGCATCCGACTCCAATAGAACTGTTCCCTCAGCAACATCTCCAGCTTCTTCCACCCAAAGTGTCAAGCGCCATCATGGTACACCTGTAAGACCTTGGGCACGCTGGCCTGGGGGACCACCAGCTGGCGAATCTTCTCATGAGTTTTTGGGTTGATCAGCTCCCGATACAGCTTCCCTTGATGCAGGTATAGCTGGGCTCTTTCTTTCCACAGCCGCTGGGCTTCAGAGGGAGCTGAGGGATCCATTTTAGAGGAGCCCTTTGCAATCATGGTCTTAACCAACTGGACGGCTGGTGCCTGGTCCTCGGCTTCCTGCTATCCCTGACTGGGCAGTGGGTCCAGGTTTCCTTGTTGCTTATGGACACAAAGTTTTTCAGCTGGTGGCTGGTGGAACGCGGGCAACTAGATTTCCTCGAGGTCGTCATCTCCCGACCCGCCATCAGGTAGGTGGGGCATCCGGAATAACGCGTCCGCGTTGGTGTTCTTGCGGCCGGCTCTGTATTTGATAGTGAAGTCATAGTTGGACAGCCGAGCCACCCACCGCTGTTCCAGCGCACCTAGCTTGGCCGTATCCAGATGGGTCAACGGATTGTTGTCCGTGTAGGCAGTGAATTTCGCTGCCGCGAGGTAATGCCTAAACCGTTCGGTGATTGCCCACACCAGGGCTAGGAATTCAAGCTTGAAGGAGCTGTAATTCTCGGGGTTTCTTTCTGTGGGCCGGAGTTTTCTGCTGGCATAGGCGATCACTTTCTCTTTCCCGTTCTGGACCTGGGACAAGACCGCCCCCAGGCCCACATTGCTGGTATCGGTGTAAAGGATGAACGGGAGGCCGTAGTCGGGATATGCCAGAATTTCTTCTCCTGTCAAGGCTGACTTCAGTTGGTGAAAGGACTCCTCATGCTTCTCTTCCCACACAAACGGGGGTCCGGGGACCCTACCACTCTTGGTCTGTCCCACGAGGAGGTCTTGCATTGGTGCCGCCATCTTCGTGTATCCCTTGATGAAGCGGCGGTAGTAGCCCACCAGGCCCAGGAACTCCCTCACCGTGGTCGGCCGTGGCCAGTCTTGGATAGCGGTAACCTTCTCAGGGTCTGGGGCGACACCTTCTGCACTCACCACGTGTCCGAGGGTTTCAGCTTCATCCCATACTTAGCAAGGGACACGAACACTTCCGCCAGGTGCTCCAGGTGAGCTTTGTATGTCTGGGAATACACAATTACGTCATCCAGGTACAGTAAGACAGTTTCGAAATTAAGATGTCCCAGGCAGCACTCCATAAGCCGTTGGAAGGTCCCAGGGGCATTGCACAGCCCAAACGGCATGCTGTTGAACTCGCAGAGTCCCATGGGGGTGGCAAATGCAGTCTTCTCACGATCTTCTGGCGCAACCGCCACCTGCCAGTATCTGCTGATAAGGTCAAGAGTAGAGAAATAGTTAGCAGCTTTCAGCTCAGCCAGCGACTCTTCAATACGGGGGAGAGGATAGGCGTCCTTATGCGTTATTTGATTGATCTTCCGGTAATCTACACACATTCTCAATGTGCCATCCTTCTTCTTCACCAGCACCAGTGGGGCTGCCCAGGGACTACAACTATCCCGTATGACCCCTGCCTCTTTCATGTTCCTCAACATGTCCTTAGCGCATTGATAGTGTGCTGGTGGGATGGGACTATACCTTTTGCTTGATGGGTGGATGTATGCCCGTGGGGATATGGTGTTGAACCCCTCTAATCCTTCCGAAGTCTAGCGGGTGTTTACTGAAAACCTGCTCATACTCTCGCACTACCCTGTATACCCCCTCTTTGTGATGCATTCAGTGCCTACATCTAAAGGGGGCTTTACACGCTACGATATCGATAATGTTTTATCGTTGGGGTCACGTTGTTAGTGACGCACATCCGGCGTCATTAATGATATCGCAGCGTGTGACACTGACTAGCGACCTTAAGCGACCTCAAAAATGGTGAAAATCGTTCACCATGGAGAGGACGTCCCAAACTCAAAAATCGGTAAGGGTTTTTTTTCGTTGTTGTTCATCGCTCATGTGGCAGCACACATCGCTGTGTGTGACACCGCAGGAGCGAGGAACGTCTCCTTACCTGCCGCCGGCCCCAATGTGGAAGGAAGGAGATGGGCGGGATGTTACGTCTTGCTCATCTCCACCCCTCCGCTTTGATTGACCGGCCGCTTAGTGACGTTGCGGTGATGTCGCTGTGATGCCGAACGTCCCTCCCCCTTGAAGGAGGGATTGTTCGGCAGTCACAGCGACGACGCCGACCAGGTAAGTACGTGTGACGCTGCCGTAACGATAATGTTCGCTACGGCAGCGATCACAAACAATCTCATGCGCGATGGGGGGGTACTTACACGCTCGATATCGCTAGAAATTGCTAGCGATATCGCTACCGTGTAAAGCCCCCTTAAGTCCTGGCACCACTCCTCTAGTTGTTCGGGGGGTGTACAGCTATTGGTGGGGGGTGCAGAGGTAGAAGGGATGGTTTCGTGGATGGCGTGGGGGTCTATGGTAAGCAGCTTAGCAATGGTAGCATAACGGGGAAGCCTAACTTCTTCCTCCCCACAATTCAGCACTCTCACAGGCACTCTCCCCTTCTTGACGTCAATCACCCCTCTGGCCGCCATCACCGTGGGCCAGTGTTCTGAAGGCGTGGGTTCCACCATCGCCGGGTAATCGCGCCCCTGGGGGCCTACTGATACCCTGCACCAAATCATCATCTCGGTCTCCTTGGTGGCACCACCAAAGGGGCCACATCCATCACCCGCACGCCACCAATCTCTCCGCCCGTCAAGTTCACTTGCTGCCGATGCAGGAGGGCCCGGATCTCACGCTGGACTGCCCTCTGTCGGCCTCCTCCTGCAGTGGTGGACAACTGCTGCAACAGACTCAGCACTTCCCCCATACAATGCTCAGTTACATTAGTCCCTAAAATTACTTTTGGGTTACGGTCATTGGATTCATTCAACACCACAATCATCCCTTGATGTTTTAACATGGTATGTCCCACGGTCAGGGTCACTTCTTTGAAGCCCACCTGTGTCATAGGGAGCCCATTGGCCGCAATAATGGTCAGGCTGTCATCAGGAGGGGCAAGTTCACTATCGTCCCAATACCGCTGGTACAATGTATATGGCATAGTGGTTACCTGTGATCTGGTGTCCAATAGGGCCATGGTCGGGATGCCATCTACCGCCAGGGGGATGATGGGGCGGCCTCCAACGTACCGGTCTCGCCAATCAGTAGGGCCGTTAGGGTCTACTCCTGAGGATTGGCCCTTGGCCCCAGGGGTTGCTCGTTTAACGGGCATCGTCGGGAGTAGTGACCAGGCTTGCTGCACCTGTAACAAGTAGAGGGTCCATACCGCTGATCGATGATACTTCTCCGCTGCATCCAGGGAACGTCCTCCGGGCTGTCGGCAAGTTGGATCTTCTCCGGGGCTTGACTCTCGTCGGAAGCTGGAGGGCGACGAGGATCCGGGCGAGGTCTCCATCCATGCGGCGGACTTGCGCGGCCAGCTCTTCCATCAGTCCACCGGACGCTGCAGGGGCCGGCAGAGCCAGAAGGGGGGTTGCTACCGAGACAGGAGCGGTTTCAGCCAGCCACGGGGCTGCATCAGGGGCATCAGGGCTTGGAGCTTGCAGGGCCTTGATGGCCCGCTCTTTTCAATATGGTAAAATCTAGGTCGGGATGCTCCAGGGCCCACAGTCGCAGCTGCTTGCGGTTCTCCGTGGATCCCTGCAGGAATTGTTCCACTAGCATCTTATTGCTGTCCACATCATTAATGGTGTCCACTCGTTTCAGCGTACGGAGGGCAGTGTGCAGGCGCAAGGCATAGTTTTGTATGTTATCTGCAGGTCGCTGTCGGCATTGATAAAACTGCATCCGCAATTCAGCTTCCGTGCGGGTCTCGAAAGTGGCTTGGAGTTTTTAAAAAATGGTAGTCACTGAGGCCCGGTCCAGGTCTCCGTCTCCTGCTCAGCCACGCCGGTTAGCTGCCCTAGCACTACCGCCGCCCGCTGTCTGCCGGTCATGCCATACAGGTCAAGAACCGGGCTGATCTTTTTCCGGAACGCCTGCAAGGCATCAGGCTTCCCATCATATTGCGGCAGCCAGGTAGCACCAGGCACATAGGGCAGGGAGATCGGCATTACCTGGGCGATCGCGGGACCCACGCCCCCGCGCGCGTCTGCGGCGAGGGCTGCCATATTACAATCTCCAGGCGCCGGGCGCAGTCGCTGGGCTATTTCATTAATGCCAGCTATAATTTACCTATACTGGTCTGGTGAGGTGTTGTGATCCAGACTTACAGGTAGTTGATGTGTATTATTGCTGTGAGCTGTTGTTGTTACGTGCAAAAACAGTGCAGGTCGAAAAAACCTAAAATAGTTTGGGTAAGCAGTATTGTTAATACATATATAATCAAATAGTTCCCCTATCAGGGTGAACCATAATTGCAATAATTCCCTTAAGGATAACCAGGAGGTACTTTCATCCCAGAGGACACAAACCTAAATAGTCTGGGTAACCACTCTATATTGTTAATACATATCAGATCAAGTAGTTCCCCAACTACTTGGTGATGGTGGTTTTATGGTTGGAGGGACAGTAAGGGACAGCCGCCGAGGAGCGGGGGCACCGAGTGTTAGGGTGTTTACACTCCGCTGGTAGGTAGGGGAAATTCATAGGGCTAGGATAGGCCCCCTTCCTCGCCTATATCCTCAAAATCGACATCTGGCGCACGTGTTCCCATTCACCCGCCCAACCACTTTTAAGTGGCTATTCCTCTTTTGACTGCACTGACAGTTTTTAGTAAATGACTAATAAAAATTGATATTTTTAATATAGGAATTTCTTTATGGTTTTTTTAATCCAGAGGTTAGCAATAGCTTAGGGTCCCCTAGCGTGAGGGACAGTATAGGAGTCTCCTGTCCCTCATTATCCTGCAGTCACATTGTGACAATCAATTAGATTATTTACTGTAGCACATTCCAGAGAACTGGTGCTAGGAATGGGAGATCCGCATTAACAAAGATGTAACTCTTAAGGCCGCTTTACACGCTGCAACATCGCTAGCGATGTCGCTAGCGATAGCACCCGCCCCCGTCGTTTGTGCGTCATGGGCAAATCGCTGCCCGTGGCGAACAATATCGCAGGTAAGCGTCACACGAACTTACCTTCCTAACGAAGGGCGGCAAACAACCTCTTTTTTAAGGGGGCAGTTAGTGTGGAGTCACAGCGACATCACACAGTAGGCAACGATATTTTGAAAATGAACGACGTGTCAACAATCAACGATTTGATGAGTATTTGGGATCATTAGCGGTCGCTCGTAAGTGTCACACGCAACGACGTCGCTAACGAGGCTGGATGTGCGTCATGAATTCCGTGACCCCAGCGATATCTCGTTAGCGATGTTGTTACGTGTAACGGGGCCTTTAGATGTCGAAATTGGACAACAGATTCAGAATACATTTTTTCCTAATTTAATTTATGATATTCTGGTTTAAAAAAGTAAATGTACTTTCAAGATCATATCATTAAAAAATAATAACATTGTGTTTATTTTTAGCCGATGACTGTATTGGAAGTTCAGATGGAAATCAAATATCTTCAGAATTTAAAACAGATGGTGAAAGTATCACACATGATACATATGAAGAGCATGCTGCTGTCCCAGATATACCTCCAGTCCTTCCTCGGAAAGCTCTATCATCTGATCTTTTCAAACAAGTCCAAAATTCCGATTTATCACAGAATTGTCAGCAAAATAAAACTTACGGAAGGGATGTGGAACATGAAATGGCTCATACAAAGGAGAAACCATTTTCATGTTCAAAATGTGGGAAATGTTTTACCAAGAAATCACATCTTGTTAACCTTCAAAAAGTTCAGACACATGAAAATCCATTTTCATCTCCCCAATGTGAGAAATGTTTTGCTCGAAAATCAAACCTTATTGATTATCAAAAAAATCAGACTGGGAAGAAGCAATTTTTATGTTCAGAGTGTGGGAATTGTTTTAATTGGAAATCAGGACTTGTCCTGCATCAAAGATTTCACACAGGGGAGAAGCCATTTTCATGTTCAGAATGTGAGAAATGTTTCAACCAGAAATCAGATCTTGTTAGGCATCAAAGATCTCACACAGGGGAGAAATCATTTTTATGTTCAGAGTGTGGGAAATGTTTTATTCGGAAATCAGAACTTGTTATGCATCAAAGATCTCACACAGGGGAGAAACCATTTTCATGTTCAGATTGTGGGAAAGGTTTTAGTCAGAAACCACACCTTGTTACACATCAGAAAAATCACACAGGAGAGAAGCCATTTTCATGTTCAGAATGTGGGAAATGTTTTAATTGCAAATTAGAACTTATCCGGCATCAAAGACTTCACACAGGGGAGAAGGCATTTTCATGTTCAGAGTGTGGGAAATGTTTTATTCAGAGATCACACCTTGTTAGACATCAGAAAATTCACAAAGGGGAGAAGCCATTTTCATGTTCAGAGTGTGGAAAAGGTTTTAGTCAGAAATCAAACCTTGTTGGGCATCAAAGATTTCACACCGGGGAGAAGCCATTTTCATGTTCAGAGTGTGGGAAAGGTTTTAGTCAGAAATCAGACCTTGTTAGACATCAGAAAATTCACAAAGGGGAGAAGCCATTTTCATGTTCAGAGTGTGGGAAAGGTTTTAGTCAGAAATCAAACCTTGCTTCGCATCTGAAAATTCACACAGGGGAGAAGCCATTTTCATGTTCAGAGTGTGGGAAATGTTTTATTCAGAAATCAGACCTTGTTCGACATCACAAAATTCACACAGGTGAGAAGCCTGTGTGAAAAGGCTTCACCGTAAGTGGTTCTAACCATACAAGCAGTAGATATAAGCAGACTAGGTTTCAGCAATTCAGTAGCATTAGATCACATTCTACTGATCCTAGTGTGTCTTCTCCACTGCTAGCCAGTGTTGGAGACAATAGTTGACACAACATTGACCAAGCAACCCCTCTTGTATGGACCACTACGCCCCCTACAGTCCATGAGAAACACTCATCTCTTCCTCCTTCTATTGAGGTTATTAAAATACAGATTTCTTCTTCTATTGCTCCTATCACTACTAATACAATGCTTATGGGGGCAAATACTCTGTCCCCGGATGTTAATAAGGTTTTTGATACCAATACAGACAAATTCAACACTCATACACAACAGGATTTGGCTATCATTCAGACACAAATCGATAAATTAAGCAAAGAGAGATCTGTAGTTTCTTTGATGTCAGCTAACTCCAGCTCCTTTAAGGAGATTGGAATAGTTGACTCTGTATCTAAAGGCCCCATGAGTCTAACGATATGTCATCGGGGTCACGGAATTCATGATGCACATCCAGCGTCATTAGCGACGTCATTGCGTGTAACAGCTCCGAGCAAGTGTTAACGATCAAAAATACCTTATCGTTGATCGTTGACACGTCGTTCATTTTCAAAATCTCGTTGGTTGTTGTGGACGTAGGTTGTTCGTCGTTCCTGAGGCAGCACACATCGCTACGTGTGACACCCCGGGAACGACGAACAACAGCTTACCTGCGTCCTCCGGCAACGAGGTGGGCGTGTCGTTAATGCAGCTGTTCTCCGCCCCTCCGCTTCTATTGGTCGGCCGCTGTGTGACGTCGCTATGACGGCGCACGAACCTCCCCCTTAACGAAGAGGTTGTTCGCCGCCCACAGCGACGTCGCTAGGAAGGTAAGTACATGTGATGGGGCCTAGTGAAATTGTGTGCCACGGGCAGCGATTTGCCTGTGACACACAAACGACGGGGGCGGGTGCTTTAACGAGCAACATCGCTAGCAATGTCGCTGCGTGTAAAGCCCCCTTAAGCCTCTGGCATCTGATAGAAATATTAACCCTCTATTATCTAATACATGTAACAATACTTCATTTGATTTGCTTGATCTCACCATTCCTGATAATATAGAGGTTTTTATTGCAACCCCTGGTTCATCCTCTACACTACCTGATCATAATAAACTTATCACTATTGATAATTCCACTAGTGCTGCAACATTGGTGCTTTTTTTTACCCAAGGCCACCCCCGGTCAGAACAATGTGATAACCAATTATCTAACTCCCAAGTCGGTAAAAAAAAGCATTACAGAGGGACCAGAACTGGAGCCAAAACAAAGCAAAAAAGGGAAAAAAGTTTATCTGCTGGATGCTGAAATAAGACAAATAATATATTTCATCTTTCAGATTATACACCTACTACTGCTGAAATTTCTTTACTTAATAAGGGCCTTTCTTTTTGTCCCACTTTTAATATAAAATAATTTGATTTATTTACCGATCTACAGACATTTATTAGAAAATTGACTCTGCAGAGACACTATACCATTATGGCGGGTAGGGCGACATCCAATAGTGCACTTTTAGGTGATTCGGTCACTGATCAATTCTTACACACTGACCTTAGAAGGACCTCTAATTTTTATCCAACGGAAAGTAAAGGACACAATTTACACACATTCTGTGAAATGGTGCTTCAGGATTTCAACCTATTAAAAAGCCGATGCGGAAATGTTCCTTATAACTTATCCAGATCTGAAAAGAGGGCATTAAGCTCTCTAAAAGGGAATAATAATATCATAAGACCAGCGGATAAAGGGGGGGGAGATGTCCTACAGAATAAATCAGACTATATAGCAGAGGCTTTCAGAATCCTATCTGATCCCACAAATTACCGGCGGGCGACACAAAAGGATTATCAACTAGCCGTTTTACAATATAACAACATAATTAAAGGAGCCATTGCCTCTAATATTTTAAGACCGAGAAAAATTCCTCACAGTAGTTAACCCTGATATGGCATTTTTCTACCATCTGCCAACAATACACAAAGATTTATCCAAACCCCCGGGTCGTCCGATAATCTCAGGGATCGGTTCCTTAACATCCAATTTAGCGTCATACATCGACTTTATAATGCACCCCCATGTTAATAGAATGGACAGTTATCTAAGGGATTCTACCCAACTTATAGGCTTGGTTAATCACATTCCATGGAAAGATTCTTTTGTTTTCATCTCCATGGATGTCTCTGTCTCTATTCTAATATTCCCCACAATTTGGGTTTTGTAAGGCATGTCATTCATTCTAAATAATAATTTCTTCACATTCATGGATAACATGTACCAACAGACACTCGGGACCGCAATGGACTCGAAGGTGGCACCTACGTATGCAAATTTGTTTATGGCCACCTTCGAGTTTATTTTTATCTTTAACAATGATTTATCAGGTCTCATTGTGCTATATAAATGGTACATTGATGACCTTTTTATTATTTGGGACAACTCTGCCAGTAATATCAATAGTTTCATGTCTGCAACAGATAACAACAACTGGGGCCTAACATTTTCACCAATCTTGAGCAATACTAGTGTAGACTTCCTAGATCTTACCATTTTTCACAATGGGAATCGCATTCTGACCAAGACATTTTTTAAAAAGGTCGATGCTAACCGTTATGTTCACTATAATAGTGGGCACTACTATAAATGGATGCGCAACATACCATCCAATCAGTTTACGCGAATAAAAAAAAATTGTACCCTGCATGCTGATTTTGTGAAGCAGTCTAAAGCCTAGGTCACATGTAGCGACGCAGCAGCGATCACGACTACGATCTGACCTTATCAGGATCGCTGCTGCGTCGTTACATGGTCGCTGGTGAGCTGTCAAACAGGCAGATCTCACCAGTAACCAGCCCCCAGCCAGCAGCGACGCGTGGAAGCGATGCTGCGCTTGGTAACTAAGGTAAATATCGGGCAACCAAGCAAAGTGCTTTACTTTGTTACCCGATATTTACCTTGGTTACCAGCACACACCGCTTAGCGCTGGCTCCCTGCACTCGTAGCCAGAGTACACATCGGATTAATAAGCAAACCGATTTGCTTATAGTTACCCGATGTGTGCCTTGGCTACATGTGCAGGGAGCTGGCTTTAAGAAGCTGCGGAAGCTGGTAACCAAGGTAAATATCGGGTAACCAAGAAAAGCCTTTGCTTGGTTACCCGATATTTACCTTGGTTACCAGCGTCTGCAGAAGCCGGCTCCCTGCACATTCAGTTCGTTGCTTTCTCGCTGTCACACACAGCGATGTGTGCTTCACAGCGGGAGAGCAACGACCAAAAAATGATCCAGGACATTCAGCAACAATCAGCGACCTCACAGCAGGGGCCAGGTTGTTGCTGGATGTCACACACAGCGACATCGCTAGCAAAGTCGCTGCTACGTCACAGAAAATGGTGACTTAGCAGCGACGTCGTCGTCGCTGTCGTTGTGTGTGACATGACCATAAGATCCTTTCTGAGAGGTTTTTGGACAAGCAATATCCCAAAAGGCTAATCAAGTAAGCTTTTGTTGATTCTAGCAAATTGAATCAGGGAGATTTAATTACATACAAAACTGTCTGATTGATTGTGATTATTCCCACAGTACCAATTTTGTCACTACATATTGTTCTGACAGCATAAAAATAAGGAACATTCTACAAAAACGCTGGAGCATTTTGACTAATGACCCAATATTGGGTAAAATGCTTCCCAGGTTTCCTGCAGTTATGTTTAGAAGAGCACCAACACTGCACAATCTTTTGGCCCCCAGCAGGTTAAAGGTTGGGGGTGACAGGAGTGGACCGGTTATTAGAACAAGGGGATCGTACAAATGTATGACACCGCGATGAATGTGCTGCAAATCCATTTGTCACAACAGGAACACTTTTTGTTCGCCTGTTGATACATCTGTAGGGTTATCCAATTAAACAACACCTCAATTGCTAATCGAGTTTTATGATCTACCTGATAGACTGTGAATGTAGTAAACAGTATATAGGTTGGACGACACAACCCCTGCATCGGAGGATTAATTCTCATAGGCACAATATTGCCAAAGGGTTTTTGCTCCATGGACTCTCGAGGCATTGTACTCTGGTTCACAATAAGATAGTAAAGCTCAGTTTTACCCAAAATGAGCAAATCTCAGTGGAAGCTCCTAACCGTATTCAGACTTTGAATCGGAAGGAAACTTTCTGGATCCATAAATTGAAGACTTTGAATCCATTGGGTCTGAATGAAGTTACGGATATTTTTAAATAATTATTTTTAACTAGTTAATATATGTAAGTCCTTTATCTATTCTCCATGTGGAAATCTAATAGTGTTTCTTGTCCCTCCCCCGCCCTGGACTGAATGCTGGATTCTATTGTTACATCGTTTAACTTTTTAATGATTAATCATTGCATGATATTAAACTATTAGATATATGGATATTTTTACCAACCAATTTAATAAATACATAGATACTATTTATTTTTGATACTATTACCTTTTATTAGACTTAATAGTATCCATTCTGTCTCGTTGAGGGTGGGTACTACTATTTGTTTTAGTTTTATTGTATATGATATTTTGCATTCTCTTCATCAGTAGAAAATCATATATGAGATTTATCCCTTTTAAATGCACGCAATTGTGTGCACAACTCACTCCACATGCTGCCCCTTTAAATATTAATACAACAGTTTTGATGCATTCAATGATCATCCTGCCTTACTACTTATGGAATGAATGATGGATGTATACACAGGGTCTATGTATCTCTTACCTTTATTTGGTTCCCTCCTCCAGAATGTTTCCTGCTGTGATGGTTTTATTACTATGTTGGAGCTGTTTTTTCTTTCAATCTGAATGGGGGACCACTGTGGGTTAATTGCATTGGTTCGTTTTCTTTATCACCCTCCTGACCGGGTGTAGCCCTACACTGGTCCTGGGCTCATTGCTTCCTATACCACCTCTAAGGGACTGACTTCACAGTTTGGGGAGTTCTCATACACTCACCTCACGGTGTTTTCCCCTTTTTTATTTTCGCTTCATGTTTGTTGATACATTTTACGTGATGTTAATTAGGGGTTTTTATAATAATTTTTATCAAATATTCATGTCCTGAGCAAATCTATAGGTTTTTTTTTACTAGTAACAAGTTAAGAGCGAGGAGAATGAGAAATGAAGCTGTTGCTGGAGCTAAATGGCTGATTTCAGCGAATATGTGTATTTATAAGAACTATTCATTTGTGTTTGCTCTAATTTCTGCTCTTGCATTCACAATGTTGTTTCTCATGATTACGAGTGATTTGGATTATGATACCGATCTTCTCAGGTGGCTCCTATGGTTAATGGACAAATACACGTCCTTTTTCCCTTTTTATTTTGGGGTTCTGATCCTCACTGATTTGTATTTATCTATTTATTTGGTGTTTATCACATTGTATCTCTTTACAGTGGTTTCATGAGAATTATTAAGAACATATTTGTGTTATTTTTCTGTAACATGTCATTTGATATTTTATTTCTCTGATCATTGTGAACACTTGCCCCCTCATTTACTAGACCATATATATATGTGCCTTTCACCTGTATATGCTAGTCCTGATGAAGAAGCCTCTGAGGGCTTTTAAACTCATTGACCAATAAATCACATTTTATCTATATTATTTGGACTGGTTTTGCAGCGCAGGAGATTAACTCTTTTTTTCCTTCCATTGTTTGTATCTCCACGTGGGTTCCGCTGCGGCCCCAGGCATTTTATGGTGGTTGAGACTTGCACAACCACACAAGGTGAGCCTCTCAGAGATGTTTCACCTTTGATTTTATTTGGATAAGACCCTATTTTGTATGATTTCTCTTTCCAGCTCCTATTTACTGCAGAGGATCTAACAGCAGATGAGCCTTCAGCTTTTGAGCCAGTTTCTCTTTGAGACCCACGTGTAGGGAGTTCTATCTGACTTTTCTTCATAGCTAACCCTGTTGACGTTGGTGGGCGCACACTGGAAACCGTCTCGGCACTTATCACATCATGCAGATGCTGGAGAGCATTCTGGCCTCTAATAGACAATTGTCTAGTGCTATCTGGGACCCCCAATCATAATGGTGGTCTAACAGATGGGGGAGCAGGTGGAAATTGTGAGTCGTAGTCAACTTTACCTTTACGGCAGCGGCTTTTGGCGTTACGTATTGCCTTCCAGTACGCTTGCTTATTAAACTGTTTCCTCCTATGGCCTCCATGGTTTGTTTTAGATTTCCCAGTCTAGCCTTTGGTAAACTCTGGCAAGCCATTGGGGGGCAGATAAAAGGTATCACAACTACAAGATAATTTTGTTTTTCTCACTGAGAGCAATCAATCAGAAAATCCCAGAGATTGGCAGCACGTGTTGTTATCTGACAGTTCTCTGTTTCTGCAGTAGCGGACTCGGTTGCCAGTCTCTGACTTCCTTTATAAACCTTACCATGGGGTGCTTTAAGTGTGGTTTATAGCTGTTCCTGGTTGTGGTCTTTAGCTGTCTTCTCCTCTTGTTGTTCCAGAGATGTCTGTGGTAACTGCTCTTAAGAAAAGTGTTTGACTTTTGCTATATACCTGGGCTCACGTGGTAGCATCTCTTTTTCCCCTGTATTGTTTCCTTTTGTCTCCGTTAACGTTAGTGGTGTTGACGTCCAGCGCATACCCACCATCCTTACTTAGGGCCCAGATCAGGGTTTGCCTAGGGTGAGGTATTCCTGCTCGACAAAATGTGCACGACTTCTATAGGGTTGGTGAGGGTTAGCTGCAGGTTATTGTCAGGGGTCACAACCGGCCATAATCAGACCATTTCCGGGGGAGTGAAGTCTATAACAATGTTTTTACCTCCCCTTGAAAGCCATTGAAACACTGAAAGCAGCTCGCACTGTGGTTAGTATAGAGTGTACCCGAGCACAGTGATGAGAGATAGTGGTTACAATACATAATGGACCCGAACTCTGAACTCCATCACTGATTTATTTTTTTATAAAATCTGTGTTCGGTGCAAATTTTACTGTTCGGGTTCACTTATCTCTGCCCACAAACCTTTATTACAGTTAAGATTATGGGTGTAGAAGAGACGAGAACTAAAAGAGGCCTATCACCTAATGAAGAGCAAGTAACATTTATGATACCTATGCTGCGGTTTTGTGAAGGGATTCTGTCACTAAGTCTTTACTTCTTAATTAAAAATCAGAATAATATAAAGTCAGTGTCACGCTAGGTACGAGGAAGTACTAGGAGAAAGGGAAACCCTGTGTCTAGGGAGACAGTGACCCCTGACAAAGCCTAACACTGGGCCCTGGGTTCCCTCACTGCCCTTAATAGGTTCCACACCTATGCACCGAGCCAGATACCTGACTCCAGGCTGACCCTGATCTGAGCCCTAAGAAGGGAGCAGATGGGATGAGCTCTTCGTCAACCCCATTAGGCACTAAAGGCCACAAATAGATAACAAACAAGGGAAAACAATAACTTATCTCTAGACGACTCAGTAAGAAGTTCAGTAAACTGAGCAGCAACGATCCTACTGATGCGTGCAAGCCACCTGCTTGCATCCAGGGCTTGTAACCCACCTTGTAATACTATTGTATGTACTGAGGATTTCGATTGCGTTAGGGCAATGACAACCAGAGACGAGTTCTTGGTGCAAAAGACGTTTTATAATATGTAACCGCAACTAGACTAAGCTTAGGGGCTAGCTTTTAAACAGATGAACAGGAAGTAGGGCAACAGAACAGAAAACTCCATGTTAACAAAGGGCAAGATCCTTCAAAAGAAAACTGGAAATCCCGGAACTCTGACAGTACTCCCCCCCCCCCCCCCCCCCCAGAAACGGCCTCAGGACGGATCAGGGCCAGGCTTGTCCGGGTACCTCCGATGAAACTGAGCAACCTTCCGGGGCGCTTGGATGTTACCCACAGGTTCCCAGGAATCGTCCTCGGGGGAGTACCCCTGCCAACGTACCAGATACTGAAGCCGATGCCGATGGAGCCGGGAGTCAATAATGTCCTCAACCACGAACTGCTCCTGGCTATCAACCATCACCGGCGGAGGAGGAGGCACGATACGACCATGAAACATATTAGGGGAAACTGGTTTTAGCAGAGAAACGTGAAAGACCGGGTGTACCTTTAAATTGTGCGGCAACCTCAGCCGACAGGCCACAGAGCTCACTATCCCGGTGATCTTAAACGGACCAATGAATTTCTGCCCCAGCTTCTGCGAAGGAACACCTAATTTCAGATTTTTGGTGGATAACCACACCGAGTCCCCTACCTTATACATGGGTGCCTGTTTCCGGTGAGTGTCTGCCGACTTCTTGTAACGCTCCTGAGCCGTAGCCAAAGAGTCCTTCAAAACCTCCAGATTCCGTCGTAGCTCCATCAATCTGTCCTCCACCGCTGGCACCGAAACCGCCACCGGTGACCTAGGCAAAATATTCGGATGGTAACCCAAGTTAGCGAAAAAGGGCGTTACCTTAGTGGAGCTGCTCTGAGTGTTGTTATACGAGAACTCCGCCAAAGGAAGCAGCTGCAACCAATCGTCCTGCAGATGGCTGACATAACATCGTAGGTACTGCTCCAGGGTTTGATTAGTCCGTTCGGTTTGCCCATTTGTCTGGGGATGGTATGCAGAAGACAAACAGACATCAATATGGAGTGCCGAACAAAACCCTTTCCAGAACTTAGACGTGAACTGCACGCCCCGGTCAGAGATGATCTCACCCCATGCAATCGAAATATATTCTGGATAACCAAATCCACTGTCTCTGCGGCTGAGGGAAGACCGGTACATGGAATAAAGTGAGCAGCCTTTGTCAACCGATCCACCACCACCAAAATGGTATTGTTACTGCCTGAGACAGGCAACTCCACAATAAAATCCATTGAGATGGATCCCCAAGGGCGAGATGGTACGGGTAACGGTTGAAGGAGTCCCGTAGGAGCCACACGAGGGACCTTGCACCGGGCACAAACCACACGAGTGGACATAGTCTTTCACATCCTTTAAACAGGTAGGCCACCAGAAAAAACGACTCAGAAATTCCTGCGTCTTCTGTACCCCCCCCTATGACCTGCCAACACGGACTCATGGACCAACTTGAGAACCCGAAGTCTTACAGCCTCCGGGACATAAATACGTCGCTCTCTCAACCACACACCATTCCGAAGGACAAGAGTCACATCATTCGGGGGGGCAGCAAGAAATACGTCACCATCATAGGCCAGCTTAATGTCCTTCCACAAGTCCTGGTCCCGGATTACTCCAACAAAATTGGCATCTGATAAAACGGTCTGAGACGGGGTTCCAGGCACGGAGTCCAGGGCGTGGATTCGGGACAAGGCATCGGCTTTCCCATTACGTGACCCTGGACGGTATGTAACGATAAAATTAAACTGGTTAAGGAACAGGCTCCAACGGGCTTGCCGTGGAGACAGGCACCTGGCAGATTTAAGGAATTCTAGGTTACGATGGTCTGTGAGAACTATCACTTGTTGCGCTGCTCCCTGTAAGTGGTGTCTCCATTCCTTAAAAGCAGAAATAATCGCTAACAATTCCTTGTCCGCAATGTCATAGTTCTTTTCTGCAGGGGACAACCGGCGAGAAAAGAAAGCACACGGGTGCAAGAGACTCTTGTCCCCAGTCCTTTGTGAAAGGATAGCCCCTAATGCATAATCGGAAGCATCGACTTCCACAATAAAAGGGAGTGCGGGATTCGGGTGTATTAGTATTGGTGCTGAGGTAAAACAAACCTTGAGACGATTGAAAGCTTCCTGGGCCTGGGCGGACCACACAAACTTCTGCCGTTTTTTGGTTAACAGAGTGATAGGATGGACGATCTCTGAAAAGTTACGGATAAAGCGTCTGTATAAGTTAGCAAAACCGACAAAGCGTTGTACCTCCTTGATGTTTCCCGGTTCCGGCCAGTCTAGAATTGCCCGTATCTTGCCAGACTCCATGTTCAGTTCCTGAGGAGAGATGACATATTCTATAAATTGTATCTTTGAGCAATGGAATTCGCACTTCTCCAGTTTAATATACAGGTGGTTATCCCTCAGACGGGTAAGTACTGTCTTGACGTGCTCCTGGTGTTCCTGTAGGGAATCAGAAAAGATCAAGATATCATCCAGGTAAATCACCATGAACTGGTCCATTATATCCCTAAAAATATCGTTGACTAGGTGTTGGAAAGCCGCTGGGGCGTTACAAAGTCCAAAAGGCATCACTAGATACTCATAATGTCCATACCGACATCTGAACGCTGTTTTCCACTCGTCCCCGGGACGTATGCGGAGTAGATTATATGCCCCACGGAGATCCAATTTAGTAAATATTTTGGCCTGTTGTACTCTCTCCAATAGTTCGCGAATCAACGGTAACGGATACCGGTTCCGGATGGTTATCTTATTTAGTTCCCGGTAGTCGATACAAGGTCTCAGAGTCCCCTCTTTCTTTTTCACGAAAAAGATGGGTGCCCCTGCTGGTGAGGTAGAAGGTCGAATAAATCCCTTGGCTAGGTTTTCATCGATGTAATCTTTTAGTGCTTGTAACTCAGGTGCCGCCAATGGGTAGACATGACCAAACGGGATCTCTGCCCCTGGGAGTAAGTCTATGGGACAATCATACGGTCTATGCGGGGGAAGCCGATCTGCTTTTCTTTTGTCGCATATATCAGCGAAGTCATTATAAACCGGGGGTAGAACAGGTACCTGTACAGTGCCCTCCGCATTCGGTGTTACTGGAACCGGTACAGTTGGACTAATGGTCGGACCACTCTGGGGTGGGAAGGATATTTCTTTAGTCTCCCAATCGATGACTGGATTTGTAGACCGCAGCCAAGGAATTCCTAAAATTATCAGAAAATGGGGAGAAGAAATCAACATGAAAACAAGGGTCTCCTGCTGACCTGGTTTCATCACACATTCAAGGGGTACTGTCTCTCGATCAACTGGTCCGGAAACTAATGGAGAACCGTCTACCGTCTCCATGGTAACTGGTGAGGATCTTTGTTGAGTCTGGATACCGTGTTTCCTGGCAAAAGAAGAGTCCATGAAATTTCCCCCTGCCCCAGAGTCTATCATAGCAGATGTAGGAATTAACTGTCCCTCCCACCGTATCTGAATGGGAAGCGAGCAATGGGTGTATTTCCCTTCTGGGTCCTCAGGTGAAGTTGACATCAATGTCGAGGGAAATACCGCATCCAGGTGTAAACTTGCCTCAGAGATATCGGACTCTGCGTCCGTGTTGTCACACTCTGCCATTGCTGCCAGTACCTTATTCGGGCGATTTGGACGTTTTGGGCAGTCAATCAGAAAATGGTCCGATTGACCACAATAGAAACACAAACGCTCACGGAGCCGGTGTTCACGACGTTCGTTGGTCTCTCGCTTTTGTAGAGAGTCCACTTGCATAGGAACATCCTCGGCCTCCCGTGGCGACTTGTGAGCGGGTTCTCTAGAAGGAAACGCAAAGTTGGTTACCCGGTTTACAGCTGCCCATTTTTCCTGTCGGCGTTCCCTCAAGCGGGTATCGATATGCACACAGTGTTGGAGAAACAGTTCAAAATCCCGTGGAGATTCGGCACGAGCTAACTCGTCCTTGATGGTACCGGACAAACCCTTTCTGAACACTGATAATAGCGCATTATTTCCCCAGTCGGTGTCTACCACTAACCTTTTGGACTCAGTGGCGTATTCGACGACAGACCGCTTTCCCTGACGTAAGGAAAGCAGAGCCGATTCAGCGGTAGCACGGCGATTAGGATCATCAAACATTTGCGCCATTGCTGTTAAAAAGTCATCCAGGTTATTTAAACGGATATCACGATTCTCTATCATAGGATTAGCCTAAGCCAGTGCTCGTGAGGTTAACAACATGATTATACATAACACTTTTGACCGGTCAGACCGGTAATAATCAGCATGTACATCAAAAAACAGTATACACTGGTTAACAAACCCACGGAACTGACTTCGATCACCACTGAAACGAAATGGAGGTAACCTAGGCATACCGGCAGCTGATACGGATGTAGTGGGGATGGCTTCCTGGGCCTTCATTCTGGTTTGCAAATCCTGAATAGCCGGACCCAGTACCTGGTGATCATGGCCCAGCTGTACCTCCACATCTCTAAGCTTAGTTTGCACCGCCTCCATCTCCTGCTGCAAGGAGTTAATCATGGAGAAAAGCTGATCTACTCGTGTCTCAGTCATTGCCCCAGCGAAATCCTTAGTGGGCTGAGTATAATGTAATACTATTGTATGTACTGAGGATTTCGATTGCGTTAGGGCAATGACAACCAGAGACGAGTTCTTGGTGCAAAAGACGTTTTATAATATGTAACCGCAATATGTGCACAGAACAGAATATACACAATAAAATGTAACCGCAATATGTAAACAGAACAAAATATACACAGTAATATGTAACCGCAATATGTACACAGAAGAGAATATACACAGTGGAACATAAACATAGTAAATACCTGCTGGGTTCAGAGCAAAGGGAAATTCCCGGAGCCGCGCACTGGACTCCCCCAGGGAGACCGCCAGAAACGAACCCCTATACAGGGGCTGTCCGACAATCACCCCAGAAGGCCCAAATGTACAGCAGCCGGGACACAAAAGAGCAACAGATATAGTCCAAAAAATGTCCGTACGTGATGTGAGTCCTAGGGTGGATATCAACGGAAGGGACCGGGCAGAAGTGCCGACCAGAGACGGCAGACAGAGTCCGAGCACAGTTGGATGAGAGGTGAAGTCCAGAGCTGGTGTCAGGTGTTTCAACCGGATCCAAACAGCAATCAGGAGATGAGAGCAGCAGGGCAGGAGTACACAGGAAGCAGTATACTCAGGCAACTAGACTAAGCTTAGGGGCGGGCTTTTAAACAGATGAACAGGAAGTAGGGCAACAGAACAGAAAACTCCATGTTAACAAAGGGCAAGATCCTTCAAAAGAAAACTGGAAATCCCGGAACTCTGACACACCTCTTCCGACAAGCCTACAACCTGCAGTAACCTTCAGTCCATTACACCACTGCGAAACCAGCTCTGTCCTCACCTATTGTACCCTCACCCATCCCCTGTAGACTGTGAGCCCTTGCGGGCAGGTTCTTCTCTCCTGTACCAGTCTGTTTTCATAATGTTCATGATTGTTGTACTAGTTTTTATCTATACCCTTTTCACTTGTAAAGTGCCATAGAATAAATGGCGCTAATTATTATTATTATTATTAATAATAATAATAACAACTGAATATCACAGGGAAAATTAATGAATTTAAGCCCAAGGGGAAATACAGATAATTAACAGCTGAAAGGAAGAGGAGCTCCACTGGATCCTAAATGGAAAAGGATGAAAACCTGGGAGAAAAACTACCTAGTACATTGTATACTGACAGCAGGAACAATAGAAAATCAGGGACCATTTTGCACAGCCAGACGCTGTGACCTTCTATTGCCGGACACCACAGGACTGTCTGTCACCTGTGACAGACAGAGACTCTTGATTCCAATGATGTGTAATTTTCTGAGCTTCTTGCTGTAGTTTTGATAAAGTCACTGTATTATCGCTAGAGGCTTATCACTAGATAACTAGTAAATCTGCTGCCATGTATCCTCCATCTCCATCAGCTCTGTATAACCCCACCCCACCCCTGATTGGCAGCTTTCTGTCTGTGCTCACTGTATACAACTGAAAATCAGTGGTGTGGGTGAGGTTATACACAGAGCAGTATTTCGAGAACTGGTAGATCTTAAGCAGATAAAACTGATTTTTATCAAAACTTCAGCAAGCAGCCAAGTAAGTGACCCATCTCTGGCATCAGGGTCTCTGCATATACAGGTGGATTGGACACACATTACAGGTAGCTTTGTCCCTCCTAATCTAGAAAACACATCCCGAAGCCATACACTATTAAATGTTGTTATATATTTAATCTGAAAAGTAGGCAGGAAATTAACTCCTGCTAGTCTGATCACTAATGAGCACATGGCTGTTCGCCTGTGCAGCTCAGAAGCACAAGAGAAAGTATAGTGTGGAGTGTCACAGCCTGTGGTCTGAACAGCGTCTGATGCCGCCATCACACCCGGCGAGTTTACAGAAAAACACCTTGGACATTTTTAAAAAGTAATTTTATTGTAAGTTTATTTAAAATACCATTTTCAAACCTTCATCCAACATATTTATAAGGATTTAGAAAATACATCAGCTGGATTGATTGTAATCTACGGTAAGTGGTATTATTGTCATATGTCATATTCTCATTTTATATAAAGAGGCAGCAATAGCACTATACATCCTGCCTTGTCTGACTTACCTATAACCAAATAGTTATTATTTTATAGTTCACAATCAGCATTTAATTGAATTTTTTTGTAAATTATATACTTTATTTTTATTGGAGGAGACATAACGGTGCGGAGCCAACTGGTCCCTTTCTATCATATTCTGGAACATGTGTAATGATGCTACGTGAGATGTTACTGGATAATAATGAGGGTTTGAGGCCTTTGGTTTTACATCATGATCCCCCACCAATTCTTCCTAATTACGATCCTCATCCATTTAGTTTAGCAATACAATGGCCTTCTGTTCAGAGGAGGAGAATCCTTCCAATTCATTACATGTTGTAAATTTATTAGATAAATTCTGACCTGAAACATTTCTATTCTCAGGAAAAAAATTCCACTGAGAAAATTTAAACCCCTGTCCAGGACTTCGATCTGCTCAACTGATAAGACTGTGGGTGTCAAAACCAAAACACTATGTCACGCCAGAGCGTACAGACACTCAGCGTGCAGCGTAACACAAGGGTAGCATCGGAAATGGTAAAAAAAGGAAGACCCTTACGATAGGGAGAGGAGACATCTGCTACTCACCTGAGTCTGTACCCTATGCTCCCTAATGTCCCTATATGGGTCTTTCCCCCCATCATCATCACATGCCTAGGCCCTCATTCACTCGGGCTAGTGAGAAGGCCGGTGAGAGCAGTAGTCTCACCACAGCAATAGCACAACAGGTAAAGGAGATAAAGAGAAAATAGACAGAAAGGAAAAACATTTGAAGCTCTTCCAATTCAGCTAAAAACCACAGCTGCAATAGTCACAACTCCTCAGCTTCTTCCAGAAACAGGCTCCTTCCAAAGAGATCTGCATGGAATGATAATCTATAACCAACATCAGATGCTAAGATACATGACTTTTGTATATTGAAGGGAAGTGGTCACATTAGAGATGCACCTGAGATTAAGGCTACAAAGGATAGCCAGATTGGAAAGAGTCTTTAACCCTTACAGCACTAAAAAAAAGTAGATTCACTGAAATCAAGTTGTAGACCTGTGAACAATAAGACGTTGTGACCTTCTGATCCAGACTCACCAGAGGTCTCCCCAGAGCGGGACACACTCATCACACATTATCCATAAATTCATTCATAGTCAAGTTCATTTTTTCTTGTTCTGTATTGGAGATCTTCTCATATCCTTCTTATTGGTTCTCCTTCTTCCTCTTCATTTTTTGAATTCCAAAACTCTCTGAATGACGTATTAGGCTCTGTGTGCACTAAGCCGTTTTGCCCGCGGATTTGCTGCGGAAATTTCTTGAGAAATGTGTGCAATCTTTGTGCAGACATTTCCCAGCAAAACCTATGTGAAAAAAAATAGCTGTGCGCACGCTGCGGATTTTTCTCAAGAAAATTTCTTGAGAAAATTTTCTCGAGAAACTTTCTTGAGAAAATGATCATGTCCATTATTTTCCGCAGGTACCTGCAGAATACCCCCGGAATTTCACTCCATTCACTGTAATGTAATCGCGAAATTCCGGGGGTATACCGCAGGTAGCAAATGATGTGCGGTATACCCCCGGTATAGCCGCGATTTACCTGCGGTAATGCTCATCGCTGCCTGCGGTTTTGCAGGAAGCGATGTCATTATGCAAGGAAAAGGAAGCGGAGCAGAGTAAACACACACATCACACTCCCTGGACGCCGCACAGAAGCACTTCCGTGCAACCTCCAGGTGCCCGTGCAGTCTGTGTCCCGCTCCAGCCCCGCCGCTGCCTGCACAGCAGTGTCAGTGTCTGCTCGCAGAATCGGCAGCTTGTCACGCGGCAGCGCAGGCAGGAGGTGAGATCATTACCTGCTGTGACGATCTCCTGCCTCCTGACGTCACCGTGGTCACTGCTGTCTATGCCCGTCTCGCGGCTGTCCCGAGACTGTCACTAGCGGTGATGTTACGGGCTCTCGCGATACTTCTGACAACGCAGCGGGCATAGAAGTCAGTGACAGCGGTGACGTCAGCAGTACAGGAGATGATCACAGCAGGTAATGATCTCATCTATGCTCCTGATGGCAGCGCTCGGCATCCCCTGCAGTGACCTGGGCTATTGATGTTAGCTCAGGTCACTGCATTGCTCTCCCTGCCAATGGTGAACATTCTGTTCTTCATTGACTGGGACAGCGACTATGGTATGGATCGCCGTGGGACCCCCCCTTTATTGGATTACGCCGGACGTGGAATTGATTGTTCTTTTCAATAAATTGGTGAAAGAGGGAATGTGGGGAGTGTTTTTTCAAATAAAACTTTTTTTGTTGTCTATTTTTTATTTCTTACTGACTGGGTTGGTGATGTCGGGTATCTGATAGATGCCTGACCTCACCAACCCCAGGGCTTGATGCCAGGTGACATTACACATCTGGCATCAACCCCATATATTACCTCGTTTGCCAACGCACCAGGGCAACGGGATGAGTTGGGGCGAAGTGCCAGGATTGGCACGTCTAATGGATGCGCCACTTCTGGGGCGGCTGCAGCCTGCTATTTTTAGGCTTGGGAGTGTCCAATAACAGTGGACCTCCCTAGTCTGAGAATACCAGACCACAGCTGTCCGCTTTACCTTGGCTGGTGATCCAATTTGGGGGGGACCCCACGTTTTTTGTTTTAAATTATTTATTTAATGTAAAATAACAGTTTTGGATTACCAGCCAAGGTGAAGCTGCCAGCTGTGGTTTGCAGGCTGCAGCCGTCTGCTTTACCCTAGCTGGCTACAAAAAATGGGGGGACCTAACGTCGTTTTTTTTTAAATTATTTATTTATTTTATGGCTAAATACAAGGCTAAGCACCCTTTAGTGCCACATGAAAGTCACTAAAGGGTGCCAGCTTAGAAAATGCAGGGAGGTGGGACATTATATAGTTCTTTCTCATCTATCTGGATCAACATGTTAGGCTACGGGTTGAACTAGATGGACTTAGAGTCTCCCTTCAACCTTAAACTATGATACTATGATCTATCTATTCATCTAATCATCTTTCCCTCTATCCATTATCTGTCTATCGATTATCTATATTATTTATTGCAAAACCGCAGGGACCAACCTGCGGCAAATCCGCGGCAAATCCGCGTGCGTTTTTCCCGTGGATTTTTCCGCAGGTGCGGAAATCTTCAACTCCCAGAACTTAGTTTCTCAAGAAATTTTCTTGAGAAAAATCACTTTTCTAGTGCGCACAGAGCCTTAGAATGAACATTTTCCCTTTGATAATCACTTACATTTATCAGGATTACAGTCTGAAGATTCCAGATCTGTAGATCTTTGCAGCGTCCGTGTAATAGTTATTGTGAGGGATTTTCTCCAAGATTTACTTCTGTGAAAGAAGGTGTTTGCCCGACATTGCGCTATGAGCCAAATGTCTATCATGGTGCAGAGAAAGGCGGCAATCGCTCTCCCCCTAGAAGTGGGACTCCTGGGACAAACAGGGGACAAATGTGGAGTGGGAAAATGTGTGATCAGTGTTGGACAGAAATAAACTCCATTTTAGTATAGGCTATTACTTATGTTGTGCTCTGATCTGGAAGAACAGGAATTGTGAGCACTTTGGGAATGTCACAGAATGGATTGATAAAGATATAACTAGATTGTGCCCATTATTAGAGGAATGTGATATGTACATTGTGTAATGTTCAGCAGAGATTTGGGTAACAGAAGAATGACTTTCCCTATCTGCAATTATTATTTTACTTGATAAAGGATAAAAATAAATGATATTCACTGATAAAGGGGAGAAGAGATCAATAGAAAATAATCAATAGATGTAAGGGGAAGAGAAATTCAGAGTTGTCACAATTTTATCCATCATTGTTGGATATTTGGCTGACAACATCCACTTGTTACACGCCTGTCCCGTGTCTGGGATCTGCCCCTTCCCCCGCTCTGCTAAACTTTCCTGTGCTCCATGTTGGGCTTTGTAAGTAGCCGGACACGCTCCATGTGCTGAGCTTAACTGGCCTATATAAGGCTACCAAGATACACCCCTGTGTCCTGGTATTAGCACTATTAGTCTGTGCACAGCGACCTGTCTGCAGTCTCCAGAACATCTCCAGACTATCTGTGGCCTCCAGCACCTCAGCTACCAATCTGCCTGTGGCTTCCAGTATGTCTGCACCTGTCTGAGGTCTCCAGGACGTCTGCGGCTTCCAATACCTCAGTTACCTGTCTGCCTGTGGGTGTCAGTACCTCTGCAGCCTGTCTGCAGTCTCCAGCAGGGCTGTGGAGTCGGAGTCGGAGTCGTGGAGTCGGAGTCGGAGCGCATTTTGGTGGAGTCGGAGTCGGAGTCGGTATAAAATGCACCGACTCCGACTCCTAAAATATATAATAAATTGGGGACAGGAGTGCAATGCAGAATGTGCTGAATATTTTACTAAATAATAACATTTAGTATAATGCTTATATTTAAGTGAAAAATTTATTGTAGTACAATGTGAACATCAGACATTTAATTGTTTTTATGATACAATAATCAAGATATTTGGATAGAACATAAAATATTTATTGGAATACAACTTTAGAACACAAAAAACTAATAAATTGTAAATATGTAATATATATATATATATATATATATATATATATATATATATATATATATATATATACACACAGTGTATATACACACACAAGATATATATGTAATCTACTGTATATTACATAGTGTATTACATATTTACAATTTATTACAGTTTTTTGTGTTCTAAAGTTGTATTCCAATAAATATATTTTATGTTCTATCCAAATATCTTGATTATCGTATCATAAAAATTATTAAATGTCTGATGTTCACATACACATATTCATGTACTACAATAAATTTTTCACCTAACTAAGCAATATATGTAGGAGTCGGAGTCGGAGCCGGAGCCGGAGCCGGAGTCGGAGTCGGAGCCGGAGTCGGAGTCGGTGCAAGAGAATTTGAGGAGTCGGAGTCGGAGTCGAAGGTTTGGCTTACCGACTCCACAGCCCTGGTCTCCAGGACTTCTGCTGTATGCCTGTGACTGGTAGTGCCTCTGCTGCTCGTCCCAGGTTTTCCAGGATATCTGCTCCATGTCCGTCCACGGCTTTCAGTCTCCTGTCTGCCTACAGCCTCCATTACCTCACTGTGACCCCTGACAGAATCCAAGACCATGGCTCCCAATGGCGCAGTCACACACTTTTTTGAAAAAGTCCCTACACAACTCAGCTCCGCACACCTCATACACACGGCTCCGCTCCGTACACCTCGTACACACACGGCTCCGCTGCGTACACCTCGTACACACACTGCTCTGCTCCGTACACCTCGTACACACACGGCTCTGCTCCGTACATCTCGTACACACACGGCTCCGCTCCGTACACCTCGTACACACACGGCTCCGCTCCGTACACCTCGTACACACGCGGCTCCGCTCCGTACACCTCGTACACACGCGGCTCCGCTCCGTACACCTCGTACACACGCGGCTCCGCTCCGTACACCTCGTACACACGCGGCTCCGCTCCGTACACCTCGTACACACGCGGCTCCGCTCCGTACACCTCGTACACACGCGGCTCCGCTCCGTACACCTCGTACACACGCGGCTCCGCTCCGTACACCTCGTACACACACGGCTCCGCTCCCTACACCTCGTACACACACGGCTCCGCTCCGTACACCTCGTACACACACGGCTCCGCTCCCTACACCTCGTACACACACGGCTCCGCTCCGTACGCCTCGTACACACACGGCTCCGCTCCGTACGCCTCGTACACACACGGCTCCGCTCCGTACGCCTCGTACACACACGGCTCCGCTCCATACGCCTCGTACACACACGGCTCCGCTCCATACGCCTCGTACACACACGGCTCCGTACACCTCGTACACACACGGCTCTGCTCCGTACGCCTCGTACACACACGGCTCCGCACCGTACGCCTCGTACACACACGGCTCCGCTCCGTACACCTCGTACACACGCGGCTCTGCTACATCCACACTGTAAACCCCTCCTGACCCCACATATAAACTTGAAGAGTCCCTTTGAGGGGTCCTGTCACACCCCTGTCCTGGGTCTGGGCTCTTCTCCCTTCCCCCGGTCTGCTGAACTTTCTTGTGCTCCACATTGGGCTTTGCCAGTATCCAGCGTGCTCCATGTGTGGAGCTTCCGAGGCCTATATAAAGCCGATCAAGACATAAATCTGTGCCTTGTAGTAAGACTGTTATTATGTGCACAGCGACTGTCTGTGGTCTCCAGGACGTCTCCTGCTGCGGCTTCTTCTGCTCCTCGTCCCCGATCTTCCCACACCTCTGCTACATGAGCCCCGGACAACACTTATAAATGCAATTAAAACTGGGAACACATCAGACATCGTACACACACGCCTCCGCTCCGTACACCTCGTACACACACGGCTCTGCTACATCCACACTGTAAACCCCTCCTGACCCCACACATAAACTCCCCCTCATCCAGCACCATGACAACCAGCACAGCAGAGTCCTGCATACACTGAGGAGCTGACCATGTGACCCTGACTCCTCCCCTCCATGTGACATCATCACAGGTCCTGTAAGCACAGAGCAGCCATATATCTAGTGTGCGGCTCTGCAGGTGGAGGCAGGTGCAGGGTATTATATATCTAGTGTGCGGCTCTGCAGGTGGAGGTAGGTGCAGGGTATTATATATCTAGTGTGCGGCTCTGCAGGAGGAGGTAGGTGCAGGGTATTATATATCTAGTGTGCGGCTCTGCAGGTGGAGGTAGGTGCAGGGTATTATATATCTAGTGTGCGGCTCTGCAGGTGGAGGTAGGTGCAGGGTATTATATATCTAGTGTGCGGCTCTGCAGGTGGAGGTAGGTGCAGGGTATTATATATCTAGTGTGCGGCTCTGCAGGTGGAGGTAGGTGCAGGGTATTATATATCTAGTGTGCGGCTCTGCAGGTGGAGGTAGGTGCAGGGTATTATATATCTAGTGTGCGGCTCTGCAGGTGGAGGTAGGTGCAGGGTATTATATATCTAGTGTGCGGCTCTGCAGGTGGAGGTAGGTGCAGGGTATTATATATCTAGTGTGCGGCTCTGCAGGTGGAGGTAGGTGCAGGGTATTATATATCTAGTGTGCGGCTCTGCAGGTGGAGGTAGGTGCAGGGTATTATATATCTAGTGTGCGGCTCTGCAGGTGGAGGTAGGTGCAGGGTATTATATATCTAGTGTGCGGCTCTGCAGGTGGAGGTAGGTGCAGGGCATTATATATCTAGTGTGCGACTCTGCAGGTGGAGGTAGGTGCAGGGCATTATATATCTAGTGTGCGGCTCTGCAGGTGGAGGTAGGTGCAGGGTATTATATATCTAGTGTGCGGCTCTGCAGGTGGAGGTAGGTGCAGGGTATTATATATCTAGTGTGCGGCTCTGCAGGTGGAGGTAGGTGCAGGGTATTATATATCTAGTGTGCGGCTCTGCAGGTGGAGGTAGGTGCAGGGTATTATATATCTAGTGTGCGGCTCTGCAGGTGGAGGTAGGTGCAGGGTATTATATATCTAGTGTGCGGCTCTGCAGGTGGAGGTAGGTGCAGGTTATTATATATCTAGTGTGCGGCTCTGCAGGTGGAGGTAGGTGCAGGGTATTATATATCTAGTGTGCGGCTCTGCAGGTGGAGGTAGGTGCAGGTTATTATATATCTAGTGTGCGGCTCTGCAGGTGGAGGTAGGTGCAGGGTATTATATATCTAGTGTGCGGCTCTGCAGGTGGAGGTAGGTGCAGGGTATTATATATCTAGTGTGCGGCTCTGCAGGAGGAGGTAGGTGCAGGGTATTATATATCTAGTGTGCGGCTCTGCAGGTGGAGGTAGGTGCAGGGTATTATATATCTAGTGTGCGGCTCTGCAGGTGGAGGTAGGTGCAGGGTATTATATATCTAGTGTGCGGCTCTGCAGGTGGAGGTAGGTGCAGGGTATTATATATCTAGTGTGCGGCTCTGCAGGTGGAGGTAGGTGCAGGGTATTATATATCTAGTGTGCGGCTCTGCAGGTGGAGGTAGGTGCAGGGTATTATATATCTAGTGTGCGGCTCTGCAGGTGGAGGTAGGTGCAGGGTATTATATATCTAGTGTGCGGCTCTGCAGGAGGAGGTAGGTGCAGGGTATTATATATCTAGTGTGCGGCTCTGCAGGAGGAGGTAGGTGCAGGGTATTATATATCTAGTGTGCGGCTCTGCAGGTGGAGGTAGGTGCAGGGTATTATATATCTAGTGTGCGGCTCTGCAGGTGGAGGTAGGTGCAGGGTATTATATATCTAGTGTGCGGCTCTGCAGGTGGAGGTAGGTGCAGGGTATTATATATCTAGTGTGCGGCTCTGCAGGTGGAGGTAGGTGCAGGGTATTATATATCTAGTGTGCGGCTCTGCAGGTGGAGGTAGGTGCAGGGTATTATATATCTAGTGTGCGGCTCTGCAGGTGGAGGTAGGTGCAGGGTATTATATATCTAGTGTGCGGCTCTGCAGGTGGAGGTAGGTGCAGGGTATTATATATCTGTGTGCGGCTCTGCAGGTGGAGGTAGGTGCAGGGTATTATATATCTAGTGTGCGGCTCTGCAGGTGGAGGTAGGTGCAGGGTATTATATATCTGTGTGCGGCTCTGCAGGTGGAGGTAGGTGCAGGGTATTATATATCTAGTGTGCGGCTCTGCAGGTGGAGGTAGGTGCAGGGTATTATATATCTAGTGTGCGGCTCTGCAGGTGGAGGTAGGTGCAGGGTATTATATATCTAGTGTGCGGCTCTGCAGGTGGAGGTAGGTGCAGGGTATTATATATCTAGTGTGCGGCTCTGCAGGTGGAGGTAGGTGCAGGGTATTATATATCTAGTGTGCGGCTCTGCAGGTGGAGGTAGGTGCAGGGTATTATATATCTAGTGTGCGGCTCTGCAGGTGGAGGTAGGTGCAGGGTATTATATATCTAGTGTGCGGCTCTGCAGGTGGAGGTAGGTGCAGGGTATTATATATCTAGTGTGCGGCTCTGCAGGTGGAGGTAGGTGCAGGGTATTATATATCTAGTGTGCGGCTCTGCAGGAGGAGGTAGGTGCAGGGTATTATATATCTAGTGTGCGGCTCTGCAGGAGGAGGTAGGTGCAGGGTATTATATATCTAGTGTGCGGCTCTGCAGGTGGAGGTAGGTGCAGGGTATTATATATCTAGTGTGCGGCTCTGCAGGTGGAGGTAGGTGCAGGGTATTATATATCTAGTGTGCGGCTCTGCAGGTGGAGGTAGGTGCAGGGTATTATATATCTAGTGTGCGGCTCTGCAGGTGGAGGTAGGTGCAGGGTATTATATATCTAGTGTGCGGCTCTGCAGGTGGAGGTAGGTGCAGGGTATTATATATCTAGTGTGCGGCTCTGCAGGTGGAGGTAGGTGCAGGGTATTATATATCTAGTGTGCGGCTCTGCAGGTGGAGGTAGGTGCAGGGTATTATATATCTGTGTGCGGCTCTGCAGGTGGAGGTAGGTGCAGGGTATTATATATCTAGTGTGCGGCTCTGCAGGTGGAGGTAGGTGCAGGGTATTATATATCTAGTGTGCGGCTCTGCAGGTGGAGGTAGGTGCAGGGTATTATATATCTAGTGTGCGGCTCTGCAGGTGGAGGTAGGTGCAGGGTATTATATATCTAGTGTGCGGCTCTGCAGGTGGAGGTAGGTGCAGGGTATTATATATCTAGTGTGCGGCTCTGCAGGTGGAGGTAGGTGCAGGGTATTATATATCTAGTGTGCGGCTCTGCAGGTGGAGGTAGGTGCAGGTTATTATATATCTAGTGTGCGGCTCTGCAGGTGGAGGTAGGTGCAGGGTATTATATATCTAGTGTGCGGCTCTGCAGGTGGAGGTAGGTGCAGGGTATTATATATCTAGTGTGCGGCTCTGCAGGTGGAGGTAGGTGCAGGTTATTATATATCTAGTGTGCGGCTCTGCAGGTGGAGGTAGGTGCAGGGTATTATATATCTAGTGTGCGGCTCTGCAGGAGGAGGTAGGTGCAGGGTATTATATATCTAGTGTGCGGCTCTGCAGGTGGAGGTAGGTGCAGGGTATTATATATCTAGTGTGCGGCTCTGCAGGAGGAGGTAGGTGCAGGGTATTATATATCTAGTGTGCGGCTCTGCAGGTGGAGGTAGGTGCAGGTTATTATATATCTAGTGTGCGGCTCTGCAGGTGGAGGTAGGTGCAGGGTATTATATATCTAGTGTGCGGCTCTGCAGGTGGAGGTAGGTGCAGGGTATTATATATCTAGTGTGCGGCTCTGCAGGTGGAGGTAGGTGCAGGGTATTATATATCTAGTGTGCGGCTCTGCAGGTGGAGGTAGGTGCAGGGTATTATATATCTAGTGTGCGGCTCTGCAGGTGGAGGTAGGTGCAGGGTATTATATATCTAGTGTGCGGCTCTGCAGGTGGAGGTAGGTGCAGGGTATTATATATCTAGTGTGCGGCTCTGCAGGTGGAGGTAGGTGCAGGGTATTATATATCTAGTGTGCGGCTCTGCAGGTGGAGGTAGGTGCAGGGTATTATATATCTAGTGTGCGGCTCTGCAGGTGGAGGTAGGTGCAGGGTATTATATATCTAGTGTGCGGCTCTGCAGGTGGAGGTAGGTGCAGGGTATTATATATCTAGTGTGCGGCTCTGCAGGTGGAGGTAGGTGCAGGGTATTATATATCTAGTGTGCGGCTCTGCAGGTGGAGGTAGGTGCAGGTTATTATATATCTAGTGTGCGGCTCTGCAGGTGGAGGTAGGTGCAGGGTATTATATATCTAGTGTGCGGCTCTGCAGGTGGAGGTAGGTGCAGGGTATTATATATCTAGTGTGCGGCTCTGCAGGTGGAGGTAGGTGCAGGGTATTATATATCTAGTGTGCGGCTCTGCAGGTGGAGGTAGGTGCAGGGTATTATATATCTAGTGTGCGGCTCTGCAGGTGGAGGTAGGTGCAGGGTATTATATATCTAGTGTGCGGCTCTGCAGGTGGAGGTAGGTGCAGGGTATTATATATCTAGTGTGCGGCTCTGCAGGTGGAGGTAGGTGCAGGTTATTATATATCTAGTGTGCGGCTCTGCAGGGGGAGGTAGGTGCAGGGTATTATATATCTAGTGTGCGGCTCTGCAGGTGGAGGTAGGTGCAGGGTATTATATATCTAGTGTGCGGCTCTGCAGGTGGAGGTAGGTGCAGGGTATTATATATCTAGTGTGCGGCTCTGCAGGTGGAGGTAGGTGCAGGGTATTATATATCTAGTGTGCGGCTCTACAGGAGGAGGTAGGTGCAGGGTATTATATATCTAGTGTGCGGCTCTGCAGGTGGAGGTAGGTGCAGGGTATTATATATCTAGTGTGCGGCTCTGCAGGTGGAGGTAGGTGCAGGGTATTATATATCTAGTGTGCGGCTCTGCAGGTGGAGGTAGGTGCAGGGTATTATATATCTAGTGTGCGGCTCTGCAGGTGGAGGTAGGTGCAGGGTATTATATATCTAGTGTGCGGCTCTGCAGGTGGAGGTAGGTGCAGGGTATTATATATCTAGTGTGCGGCTCTGCAGGTGGAGGTGTGTGGAGATTCCCCATTGCTGGGCTCAGGCTCCATACACATTAGATGCTGGGGGAGAACAATCGCTCTATAGAAGAGAAATCTCCTGATTGTCCCGTGAAGGATGGATATGGACAGGGACAAGATGGCGGAGAGGATATTACACCTCACCCTAGAGATCCTCTTCCGGCTTACTGGAGAGGTGAGAGATTCTGATGACGTCACATTACATCATTCTTATCTATGGGAATAACAGATGGACAGAACTGGAGAGGTGAGGACTCTGGAAATGTCTGTAGTGAGATTTATTACTGTGTCTCTCCATAACCAGGATTACACAGTAGTGAAGAAGACCTCTAGTGAGCGCTGTCAGGCCCCTGTGTCTGAGGGATGGAGAAGACCCCTGAGCCCAGTCACGGGGCCTCCACCTCACCCCCCGATACATGAGGACATCAATGACCAGAAGATCCTAGAACTCACCTACAAGATGATTGAGCTGCTGACTGGAGAGGTGACACTGCTGGGAATGCTGGGACATTATACAGTAACGCTATGAAGGGATCGGGGGTGACGGTATCATTGTATGTGTCAGGTTCCGATAAGGTGTCAGGACGTCACCGTCTATTTCTCCATGGAGGAGTGGGAGTATTTAGTAGGACACAAAGATCTGTACAAGGACGTCATGATGGAGGTTCCCCAGCCCCTCACATCACCAGGTAATAGACAGGACTAAATACACACGGCCTATAATTATCTGTATGTAAGGAATGAATTCATTCAGTCCCTGTATGTGTCTCCTCCAGGTCTATCCAGTAAGAGGACAACACCAGAGAGATGTCCCCGTCCTCTTCTCCCACAGGACTGTAAACAAGAAGCTCCCGATGTTCCTCAGGATCATCAGGTAGATGGAGAGAAGGTGCCATGAAATCTCCCTATGATGTGTAGACGGCTGTGAAGGTCTTGTGCTCAGTCTTGTTTTATCCTCCAGTATTACATGGTTTATACTTGTGTAATGAGAGCGGTGGTGACTTTTACAATATTTGTTTCAGGATGAAGATCTGCCCCATATTAATACTACAGAGACATATGTGAGGGGTGATGAGCGGAGTAAAGAGGAGGTTCCTACAGATAACCGCCCAGGTGAGTAGTGACCACTAAATGCAGAGAAGTCACAGATTCTTCTCAGTCACCGGCTGTAGCTGCTTTATCAGGGTTGTAGTCCGGCCATATCAAATGGTCACCATTCTGCTGCTAGACCCCCACATGCTCCTCCACCCAATACTGTCCCCATTATTTTGGGCATTGGACGCTCTTCTGTTGCAGTGAGATCTGTATCAGCCAGATATTACAGGTAGGATCCACCCTATCCCCTGAAATTAAATGATGTTAACCCTTAGCTGCCCAGATCTCTAATCTACAAAGCCAAATGACAGCGTATGTAGAGTGTGCAGACAACTTAGAAAATCATGGGAAGAAGAATCTAATCTGTATGGTGGACACCTAAGAGAAAGCGGAGGGTAATGATGCTGGTGACCTCCTAGATTCTTAGTTTGGTGCCGAGTTTTCCAGGTGAATAAAGATTGATTGTTCTCAGTGGGAGAAACAGAATAATAATCTTGTAGTTGATGAAAAGACCTCAGTAGTCTGGAAAGCTTGCTCTGTAACATCATTTATTATATTTTTGTTCACGATTAAAAGGCATCATAACTACAAGATTCAGTGGCAGACATACCATGGTGCAGCCACATCGGGCCTTGAGCGGGAGGGAGCCCAGATCAGCTGAATGCATATGATAATGTTGAGCTGACATGGGCCCCTTCCCTCACCTGTTAGGGACGTACAGGAGGGAGGATTCATCACCTCTGCAAAAGCTGCCGGCCAAGCAGAGGATGTCTGTGTCTTAGAGCTAGAAAGGAGTTTCCACCCACCAGCTACATCTGCAGCAAAGCAGATAAGCCGCTATATAACAGACCAGGCACCTGCCTCCCCTCATGGTTGGTGAGTTGCCCCCCTTCCTTGTGCACTGAAATTATTTCAAGAGAAAACGGCAGTCGGGCCCCAGGAGGAGGGGAGGCTGCACCACAAGAGAAGATGGAAGTGCAGGCTCCAGAGAGAAGAACCAGCTGTGCTGGTTACCATATGCAATCATTTACAGAGAAGGTGAGTCCAAGTGTAATGAGTTGCTATCTATCATCTATCTATCTATCTATCTATCTATCTATCCCTCTATCTATCTATCTTTTATGTTTATATACGTGTCATGTTTATGTATTTCTGCACATATGTGTGTGATGAACGTGTATTTATCTGTGTATAATCATCTTCGTATTCACCGATATGTTCATATTATTTCAGCTCCATTACAAATGTGAATCATGCCGATATGGTGAAGTCACATGTTCACATATAGGTGAATACATACATATAAGGAAGCCTGCTACTCTCTTTTTTTATTGATGGAGTGTGTATGTGCAGTATCTCGGGTCACACTACACTCTGAGCCAGAAGTCTTTTACAATTAAAGCCTATAGAGCCTCTTTCTGTTGCTCCATAGACTTGTAAGTAACTTTTAGATCCAGCAGAGCACAGTGTGACCTTAAGATACTGGAATGTGGTGACATTACTGAGAAGAGGAGCAGAACAGCGCTGGACACCACAGATACAGTAGAGCGGTGATCTCACTGAGAAGAGGAGCACAACAGTGCTGGACACCAGAGATATGGGAAAGCAGTGATGTTACTGAGAAGAGGAGCAGAACAGCACTGGACACCAGAGAGAGCGGTGGTGACATCACTGAGAAGAGGAGCAGAACAGCGCTGGCCACCAAAGATATGGGTAAGCAGTGAAAGATATGGGTAAGCAGTGACGTCACTGAAAAGAGGAGCAGAACAGCACTGGATACCAGAGAGAGCGGTGGTGACGTCACTACGAAGAGGAGCAGAACAGCGCTGGACACCGGAGAGAGAGCAGCGGTAGGTGAGTATATTATGACACTACGTGCATAAGCACACATTCCATCAGTAAACAAGTTAGTGGGGGCTTCTGTAATGATGTCTATGGTGCGGCTGTTTTTTGTTGTATTTCCTCTGTTTCTCTGATGTCATATAGAGCGCTGCTTAAAAGGATCCAGCCAGCGTATACATGTCACCCATGGATTGAGCAGCGTGTATCAGACATCACATCTATATGACTAGTATTTGATGCGTCTCAGTCCCAGACATCTATTAAAGTGTTCTTTCTCCTCTGAATCTCCTCAGCACTTTAGGGTCACACATACCTGGCTGTGATCATACAGCCACTGCCTGGTACAGGCTGCCACAGCTAATGGGTCTCAGCTATCAGGGTCACACACCCCTGACTGAGATCATACAGACACTGCCTGGTACAGGCTGCCCATGGCTCATGGGTCTCAGCTATCAGGGTCACATATACCTGGCTGTGATCATACAACCACTGCCTGGTACAGGCTGCCACGGCTCATGGGTCTCAGCTGTCAGGGTCACATATACCTGGCTGTGATCATACAGCCACTGTCTGGTACAGGCTGCCACGGCTCATGGGTCTCAGCTATCAGGGTCACATATACCTGGCTGTGATCATACAGCCACTGCCTGGTGCAGGCTGCCACGGCTCATGGGTCTCAGCTATCAGGGTCACATATACCTGGCTGTGATCATACAGCCACTGCCTGGTGCAGGCTGCCACGGCTCATGGGTCTCAGCTGTCAGGGTCACATATACCTGGCTGTGATCGTACAGCCACTGCCTAGTACAGGCTGTCACGGCTCATGGGTCTCAGCTGTCAGGGTCACACACCCCTGGCTGTGATCGTACAGCCACTGCCTAGTACAGGCTGTCACGGCTCATGGGTCTCAGTTTTCGGGTTCCGTATAAAGGAGTTGTCTGAAATAATACATGTACTGTAAAGACTTTGTCTGGCAAAAGGAACTAATAGGGGTTCAATTTTGTAAAACTAATAAAATAAATTATTCACACCTGCAGTCACCCTCCTGGATCCTGCGCTGCCGTCCTGTGGTCTGTGACATAATTCTACAAGACACAGGAGCGCTGCATCTTGTGATCTGCTGCAGCGGTTAGGTAACGTGAACTGCAGGTATCACAAGCTGCAGCAATCCGGTGTCACGTAGAATGGTGAGATAATGCTGGCACAGACCACTGGACGGCCGGCGCTGGATCCAGGAGGGTGACAACAGGGGAACACAATTTGTTTTGTTATTTTTACAGAATCTGGCCTCCAGGTAATGATCTTTTCTCTGTACAATCCCTTTAATAAACTATAAATCCTTTCTTTGTTGAACCTGACAGCTCTAGTGTTACATTCCCTGATGCTTCTGTTTAAAATGGCTGCAGACATCACAGCCCAGGTGCCTAATGTGACCGCTGCAGACAATCACTGGCTTCAGACTCTTGAGCCATATACCACTGACAAGCTGCAAACCACACACAGAGTATACAGGCTGTGCCATCTCCAGCCAATCTAACTAGACGCATTGGAGACAGCGCTGAAGCTGCAGCAGATAGAAGGGCGGCAGGACTGTGCTGTGTTATATCCAGATGGTAAATATGTAACTTATTTATTGTTTAGATTTAGTAGTTGTGTCCTAAACTAGTAATAAACAGTACAGTCTATATGTTTACATCATTTTGTTACAGTATGAAGGGGGGGCCGAGAAAGATTTCTTGCACAGGGGCCCCCTGCAGTCTGTGTCCGCCCCTGACAAGATTCTTATTGTTTCTCCACTGAGAGCAATGACTCCATCTTCCTAGAATCTCGGCCTCTTATTGATGGATCTTCCTTCTCTCCCTTCTGATGAATGTGCTGATAGGGTTTTTTATATGCAATGTTCAGCACAGGGTAACTGTAACATTTGAGGGGGGTTAGAATTATCCCACAGTGGGTACATGGAGGCCGGGCAGCCCACCCACATCATTTCCAAAATTTAACCTCTTCACCCCCGGGCTATTTTTCTTTTTTTTCCAAGAAGCACAACTTTTTTATTTTTCAGTCAACATAGACATATAAGGGATTATTTTTTTGCAGGATGAGTTGTACTTTTGAATTACAGTATTCATTTTATCATATAGTGTACTGTAAAATGGTGGAAAAATTGCAAGTGCAGTGAAATTGCAAAAAGTTAAGGGAATTACACAATTTCTTTTATTTACCATGTTCACTATATGTTCATCCTCTGCTGGTGAGGAAAGGCTTGTGCTGGGAGGAAGCTGCCAAATGTTACACCAGGGAGACTTGGTACTCTGATGGTTCACCCCAGTGGTTGGCGATTGGATACTGACAGTCACTGATGTGGTCGTGTGCAGACCAGATGGCTGGTGTAGGCAGGTGCAGTGGATATGGCTGATAAAACAGGTGCAGTGCATATGGCAGGCACAGCTGGTATAGATAGATGTAGCAATCACAGTGGGCACAGCGTATACTAGGAAACAGACATGCATTATCACCCACAGCATGAGACTCAGAAAACAGAACGGGAACGGGTTGAACTAGATGGACTTCGAGTCTCCCTTCAACCTTAAAAACTATGAAACTATGAAACTGACAACTAGCAACACGTCTCTAAGGATAGACCACATTGCCCAGGACCTCCCATAGGGGGAGGATGCCTTAAATACAACTATAAGAACACTAGCGCTCACAGTCAAGGGGGTAAGTTGGATAATAATGGATAAAAGACAGGTTTGTTGCAAGGGGTTAATAAGCGGCAATACCTGTTAGCTTATTACTTATCCAGCCCAACAAGAAAAACGTGGGGAGCTGCCAGAAAGCTGCAGGTAGTGGGCAGGGTCCGCGAATAACCTGTCTGAGAGTGGTAGACGCTGGCAAAATTATAAGTGCAGCTGCTGCGCTACCTGGCAGGGGTCAGTGAAATAAAGTTAGTGGGTGAATGTTGATGAAATAGGCAAGTGTCAAAGATAAATAAAGGAAGGCAGAGATAAAATTACGTGAAATTAACATAAGTGTTTATTTCATACAAAATAATAAGTTAAAAGGGTTTAAAAGAAAGTCAAACGACGCTGACAGGATCCAGGTATCCGAACGGGGATAAAGGTGGCTGGATCTGTGTAGGACCTGAAGAGTGAAAGAGAAAAGAGAGTATATATGTTAGATGGTATGTAGGCCTAATGTGGTAGATGTAGTAGTACCGGACTCAGTAAATGTAAAATTACCGGAGTCCTGCAGATGAGGGAGAGTATGGGAGTAGACAAAAACAAGTGGAGCACAAGGTAAGTTCACCACTGAGGAAGCCTGAAAAATGAAGTGTAGGCTGGTCAGCAGATGAAAGCCAGGGGTATGATTAAACGTAAACTGAGCTGTGTTCGTAAAAAAACTACCGATGGCTGACAGACATACGTGGAGGTCACCTCTTTATTTAGGGTGCTGGCTATGAGTGCCTAAAAGTGCCAGCAACTATTATTCGGCTAAGAGAAAGGAAAAGTTCCTATTAACTACTGAAAATGCTAGAAAGGTATTTGCACTAAACAACAAAGAAAAAAGGGAAAAAAAAAGGGGAGTCAACAGCATTACCTGGACTTATGTTACTGTGCAAAATGTGACCTGGTAGTGGAAGAATCCAATGGGTTAATGCTGGTGACACCGCACCTGAAACATAAGTGGTCAAAATGGGAGGCTAAATAATTCTTTCCCTATAGGAATACTAGGTTAGGGATAGTTACCTGGATGGATGATCGGCAAATACCAATTATTAGTGGTGGCCAATCTATGTTGAGGTCAACCTTTAGGTTGAAAATACCAGTGGCTGATTCTTGCTCCTGGAAATGGGGAGCTCCTGGATTCTTGTCTGTTATGGAAGGGTTTCCAGGTAGAGGATAAATTGGATTTGTGAGTTGATGGGTTTGCTGCAGCTGTTGAATAGGTAATTAGATTAGGGTGCTATTTAATAAATGATGTGCGGTAGTGAATTAGGGATATTTACCTGAAGGGATGATGAATGGATGTCATATGTTGAATAGTATCAACATATGATGGTGACATTGGCTTGGATTAGGGCTGGAGCGAACCTGCTGAGGTGGTTTCAGCCCCAGTAATATTCAATCGTTTAAGCAGGAGTGCGTGCTGACTAGAGGGAAGATAGTCAGATGTGGCTGGACGAGCACTGATCTGGGAGTCAGCGGTAGCTTGGTGGGGTTTAGCAAAGAGTTAATAGGGGGATAAATGCAGGGTGATCCAGGAAGATGCTGGGCTCCCGTCAGCCTGTACCAATCAGCCTGTAATCGCTGTAGAGAGGGTAACTGTAGGGATAAATACAGAGCAGTCACAGCAGGTGCTGAGTGGTAGTGATAGGCTTGCCGTTTGGTGTCTGCAGAGCGGTCTGGGAAGGTGCTACTCCAGGGGTCTTACCTGAACAGCAGGCGGTCGTGGAGAAGGTTGGTCTGTCCTAGGGTCCATCCGTGAATACGGGTGAAGAGTGCCTTAGAGATGCTGCCTGGGAGTGCAGCGAGTTGAGAGGCTGAGTGAAAATAGATGGGCGGTCCCTGCTGGAGACTCACTTCTCTTGCTCTGGTGCCCTCAAACACTAGGGGATCTCACGGGGGTACAGCGGGAAATTCAAAACTTGAGGATGCCTTAAATACCTAGTGCCTCTCAGCTGTAGGTTGTGAGGCACTTCCGGATAAGGGTACTTTGGCCCTTTAAGAATATATAAGCGTGCCGTAAGCGCACTTCCAGGAGACCTGAACCTGGGAAAGGCTGCAAGGCACTGCGGGGACACCAGTAACGGCATTACAAGCTATTATATAAATTATATCCTTAAATTTGTATATATTATTGTAAATAATTTTCATTCTTGGTAGATGCCTGTACCAGGAGAACAGAGGCACCACTGACATCTTCAATTTTAAAATCGGATGACCTTGATATCACACAAGATATAACTGACGTGAATGCTACTATTCCAGATATACCATCATCTCTTTACAGCAAAGATCTATCATCTGATTATTTTAATCAAGTCCTATCTTCTGATTCATCACTGACTATTAAGAAAAATAAATGTCACAAAAGCAGCATTAAAAATCAAAGTGCTCTTACAGCAAAAAATTCAATTTCAACTTCAGAATATAAAAAAAATAATAAAAAAATTCACATAGGGGACAAAAGATTTTCTTCAGAATCTATTAGTTACCAGGGAATTCACACAGGGGAAAAGCCGCTTTCATGTTCAGAATGTAGTAAATGTTTTAACCGAAAATCACATCTTGTTACACATCAGAGAACTCACACAGGTGGGAAACTTTATTCATGTTCAGAATGTGGGAAATGTTTTAACTCGAAAACAAATTTTCTTACACATCAGAGAATTCACACAGGTGAGAAACCTTATGCATGTTCAGAATGTGGGAAATGTTTTAACTGTAAAGCAAATCTTGTTAAGCATCGGAGAACTCACACAGGTGAAAAGCCGTATTCATGTTCAGAATGTGGGAAATGTTTTAGCCGAAAATCAAGTCTTGTTACACATCACAGAATTCACACAGGTGAGAAACCTTTTTTATGTTCAGAATGTGGGAGATTTTTTAACCGAAAATTACATCTTGTTTCACATCAGAGAACTCACACAGGAGAGAAGCCTTTTTCATGTTCAGAATGTGGGAAATGTTTTGCACATAAATTGAATTTTGTTTCACATCAGAGAACTCACACGGGTGAGAAGCCATATTCATGTCCAGAATGTAGGAAATGTTTTACCCAAAATTCAAGTGTTATTACACATCGGAGAACTCACACAGGGGAGAAGCCTTTTTCATGTTTAGTGTGTGGAAAATGTTTTGCACAGAAATCAAGTCTTGGAAAACACCTAAGAATTCACACAGGGGAGAAACCCTTGACATGTTTAGAATGAGGGAAATATTTTACATACAAATGTGTTATTTTTGAACATCACAAAACTCACAAGGGTATATACCATTATCATACCTAGAAAGAGAGAAATGTTTTACTTGAGAATTATAATTTGTTGCCCACTAAGAAAAATTCACATGGGCTACTCGAAGCCTTTTGGAACTAGTGTTAATTAAAACATTGCAATTGTTTACCTCCCTACTATCTTTTCTCTTTTGTGTAGGTGAAGGAGGTGGGGTGAAGTGATTCTCTCTTTACTTTTATTAGATATTTCTATTAGATCCTTAGAAACTCATATCCCTTATTTTAGTCTTGCTAATTGGGAAGAGAGTGGCAGTACTAAATTGGGGACTATTTATAGAGAGTCTCAGTTAATGTCTTTTTTTGGAGATGGTTGAGAAATTTTGATTACATCAAAACTGTCCAAGTGAGACCTCTCCTTAGTACAGGATCTGACATTGGGTACAATTCACCTCCTCTCTCTACATAGACTTTTTCAACAGGGGAATATAATATTAAAGGGGTCTTAGTTTTATATAGTTTTTAAACTCCTGTTTGGAAAATATGAAGTTGTCATACATGGTAAAATGGGAGCAATGTGTATCTTTTACATTCTTCCCTCAACATTGGTGGGCCGCCTCAGAATGGACTTATAGGACCTCAGCTTGTATAAATCACCTGGGACAAATTAAAAAAAAAATCATACAAGATGGTATCTGTTTCCAGGCAAATTGGCTCACATGATCCCTGATTATTCCCCTTCCTATTGGAAAGGCTGTCTTCAGAAACGCACGCTGTGGCATGTATGGGGGTCCAGTCCTAAAGCTATGGTATTTTGGGAGCAGGTGTTTGATCTAATTTCATCTGTAACTGGTCTTCATTTAAAAATGGAAGCTGGTAATCCTGAATATAGGACTTGATAACTTCCCTGAAAATGGGAAAACTGTTATTGCTGATATACCATATTTTTCGCTTTATAAGACGAACTTTTGTTACCCCAAATTTTGGGGGAAAGTAGGGGGTGCGTCTTATAATATGAATATGCGGGGGAGGGTGTGTATGTGTACGTGTGTGTGTGTGTGTGTGTGTGTGTATATATATATATATATATATAATATAAAATATTATGTGTGTGTATATATATATACACACACTGCAGGGTCCAAGGGAGGTGGGGGCAGCTCTGGAGTGGTGCTGGGCGCTTGTGAAAGCTGCAGGAGGGAGCCTTTGATCTCCTGCTCCCGCTCATATAATATTCACTGCCGCTGTCCCTCACTGTGGTGCTGAAACTGCATCGCAGTGATGGGCTGGGGCAGCGGCGCATATTATATCTGCCTGCGCCCTCCTTTGATCGCACATGATCCCCCCTGTGTTAGATATGGCCCCCATACTGCTGCCCATAGTAAAATAAAAAAAGCTTTACTTACCTCCAGCGCTGATCTCCAGTGGTGTCTCTGTGGCTGCTGTCTGTGATCAGGCACGCAGAGATGATATCACTCTGCTGTGCCGATCACATGACCGGCACCAAGAACCAGGAAGTGGAGGAGCTCAACCACATGGAGGGAGACACGAGGGATTACAGCGCTGAGAAGGTAAGGAAAGAGTGTTTTATTTTACTATGGGCCATATCTAACACAGGGGAGGTGTGCCATCTATAGTGGCCATGGGCAGCACACATGGGGGCCATATCTAACAGGGGAGGTGTGCCATCTATAGTTGCCATGGGCAGCACACATGGGGCCATATCTAACAGGGGAGGTGTGCCATCTATAGTGGCCATGGGCAGCACACATGGGGGCCATATCTAACACAGGGGAGGTGTGCCATCTATAGTGGCCATGGGCAGCACACATGGGGGCCATATCTAACACAGGGGAGGTGTGCCATCTATAGGGGCCATGGGTAGACTGGGACATGTGCAATCCATAGGGGGCCATGGGCAGCACAGGGGAACCTGTGCCATAAATGGGGGACATGTGCCAGCAATAGGGGATGTGTGTCATCAATGGGGGACATGTGGCATCACTGGGGGACGTGTCCCAGCACAAGGGGGCTATATTCAATATAAGGGGGCCATATCCAGATTAAGGGGGGCTAATTTTAGGATGGGGGGCTATGAGGGACATATACCCTATATGATTTGTTAGACGGACACTGGCATTATAAGATGGACCCCATTTAACATTAAAAAATAAATTCTCTTTTCCTTTACCAAATTTTTGGGTGCGTCTTATAATTAGGGGCGTCTTATAAAGCGAAAAATACGGTACTTACCTCGGCCAGATGATGTCAGGCTATAAAGTGGAAACTCCCTTCAGTTCCCTCGGTTGAGGAGCTTGTCAGGAAAGTTAATACTCATTTTCATTATGAATTTGCACTTGCCCATAATATAGAGAGGAGAAAACAAATTCTGAGTAAACTTAGTGGCATCCTAAAAGTGGCTGTTGGACTTCCATTATTGTCCCACTGGTGCAAAGCTATTTGCAGCACCACTGCATTGCACGCTCAAACTCATTGTTACTAAGCCATTATACTAGCAAACACGGAGTAAACTTAGTGGCATCCTAAAAGTGGCTGTTGGACTTCCATTAGTGTCCCACTGGTGCAAATCTATGTGCATCACCTCTGCATTGCACACTCAAGCTCATTCTTACTAAGCCATTATACTAGCAAATACTGAGTAAACTTAGTGGCATCCTAAAAGTGGCTGTTGGACTTCCATTAGTGTCCCACTGGTGCAAATCTATGTGCAGCACCTTTGCATTGCACACTCAAACTCATTGTTACTAAGCCATTATACTAGCAAACTATGCTGCCAGTTTAAGGGCCGTAGTTGCATTGTCAGGGATAGTTATTGTTGTTTATTCTGCTGTTAATAAAGCTAGACCACCGCTGCAATCTACACCACCTCTCAATTTTTACTACCACATTTTAAGTGTACAATCTTTTTTTTTTTTTTAAATTCTTTATTTTACATACCAACTCGTGACATTGAAAAAACTTTCTGCTCCACAAGGAGCAACATGAAAAATATCAGGGATATAACGTTGACATAAATCCTGACCTCCAGTATCCTTATGCATCCCGTCTGCCATCCCTACGAGTCTGGTCTGATTTTAACCTTTTATTTTGAGAACCAACTCTATACAAAGAAAGAAGAACATTTAGCAGAATGAGAGAAAAGAAAGTCCTAAAAGAGAACATCATAAGTTGTGTATAAGTGTACAATCTTGTCGCAATCAAAATGAGTGGCAAAATGACAGATGCTGGTGGAAAGGGGAAGAGGCGTGTTGGAAAAGGAAAAAAAAGGGTTTGTCCGTGGGGAAGGTTGCGAAGCTTCACTAACATCTGCTGAAGATAGACCATCTTCCAGCAAAAGTAAGATGTCTACTACTTACCGTGGACAATCCGATGTTCTCCCTTTTTTACGGACACGAACAACTGGAACAAAGGTATATGATGGCCAAAAAAGGAAAATGCTTGAATGGATCTCAAGTGGTCCAACAAGTGCCCTCTCCGCCACCTCAACTACCGCATACAAAAAACACCAGTCCTCTGAGTTGTCATCCCAATCAAACTTGCTTTCTCCCAGCTCTGAAGTCTCCATCCGCCCTGCACAGTATGGTGGAACTGAGATGGCTGAGTCTGCAGAGCTGTTCAGTCACACTATAGCCTAGGAATCAGAGGTCTGCTCCCAAGCTACAGTGAGTACAGACCAGGAAATGGTCTGTAGTGATGCCCAGAACCTTTGTGACTCTGATTCACGCCATGAGGACCAAGTTTCTGAGCATAATGTTGACCCTTTTTCACAAACTGTAACACCTGTTGTTATAGACAATGAGGAACATACTGATGAGGATGAGACGCAGATACCAGATTGGGATGACAACTTAAATATTCGGTCAGGGCAAGAAGAGGCTGAAGGGGAGGGGAGTGCAAACACAACAATTGATGAGGAAGTTCTAGATCCCACCTACTGTCAACCCACAGTCAGGCCCTCGAGGAGGTCAACAGAGACGGTGGAGGAGGATGCAACTGACGACGAAGATACCTTGCACCTTCCTGGACAGAGTCGGAGTACTGGTAGCACGTCTACAACTGCATCCTCAGCCACCACTGTGCCTCTGAGCACTAGTCGGGGTGGATCAACAGGTCGCATGCCCTCTAAGCCTTGCCTAGCCTGGTCCTTTTTTGACATAGCAAAAGATCGCCCAAATTATGTGATCTGTAAAATTTGTCGTGATTCTGTTAGTAGAGGGCAAAACCTCAGCAGTTTGACAACTTCTTCCATGAATCGTCACATGAATAAATATCATATGTCCCAGTGGGAAGCTCACCGTGCTGCAATGCGGCCTAGCGGAGCGAACCATCCACCGCCTGCCCCTTCCAGTGAATCCGCGCGCTCTTCATCTTCTAGGACTGTGGGGACAGCTGTCACACCTGGTTTTCCACGCACAACTTCCACCACTGTAACCGTAACAGGCAGTTTGCTTGGTAGGTCGTCAGTTGGTTTGGAAGGGGAAACAAGTGCGTGTGTACAGCTCTCTCAGACATCGATAGCACCAACGTTGGATGAAGGCAACATCATGTCTTCGCCTGCACTTTCCTCACAAACCTGCATTTTTCCAGGGACACCCTACTCAACACCGTCTACACACAGCAGCCAGATCTCTGTCCCTCAGATGTGGACAAATAAAAGGCCATTTCCTGCGACCCATGCCAAAGCTAAGAGGTTGACTTTATCCCTCTGTAAGCTCTTGGCTACCGAAATGCTGCCTTTCCGCCTGGTGGACACAGGATTTTAGAGACCTTATGTCTGTCGCTGTGCCCCAGTACCAGATGCCCAGTCGCCACTACTTCTCTAAGAAAGGTGTGCCCGCGCTACACCAGCATGTCGCACACAACATCACCGCTTCCTTGAGAAACTCTGTGTGTGAAAGGGTGCATGTCACCACCGATACTTGGACCAGTAAGCATAAACAGGGACGTTACATGTCGCTGACTGGGCACTGGGTAACTATGGTGATAGATGGTGAAGGGTCTGCTGCACAAGTCTTGCCGTCCCCACGACTTGTGTGTCAATCCTCTGTCTGTCCAAGTTCCGCCACTGCTTCTGCCTCCTCCACCTCATCTGGGTCCTCCACCTCCGCCCCAAGCCTGCCTGGTCAGGCCACCAGTGCTCACTGCGCAGAAAGAATCAAGCACCCCTCATTACTATGCTGGCAGCAGAGCGCAACGGCATCAGGCGGTCTTTAGCTTGACATGTCTTTCAAATAGGAGTCACACAGCGGTTGAGTTGTGGGCAGCTCTGGAGACTGAGTTTAATAAATGGTTGTCTCCACTCAACCTGCAGCCTGGTAAGGCCGTGTGCGACAATGCTGCAAACCTGGGTGCGGCCCTTCGCCTGGGCAAGGTGACACACGTGTTGAACCTTGTTGTCCAGCAATTTTTAACACACTATCCCGGCCTAGATGGCCTTCTGACTAGGGCACGAAAACTGTCTGCTCACTTCCGCCGTTCAACCGCCGCAGCTGAGCGACTTGCATCGCTCAAGAAGTCTTTCGGCCCGCCGGTTCATCGCCTGAAATGCGATGTGTTGACACGCTGGAATTCGACTCTCCACATGTTACAGCGACTGTGGCAGCACCGCCGAGCCCTGGTGCAATACGTCATGACGTATAGTCTGGGCCAACGAGATGCAGAGGTGGGGCAGATCACTTTGATGGAGTGGTCTCAGATCAAGGACCTATGCACCCTTCTGCACAGTTTCGACATGGCGACGAATATGTTTAGCGCTGACAATGCCATTATCAGCATGACAATTCCAGTCAATTACATGCTGGAGCACACGCTAAACACTATTCGGAGTCAGGGGGTGGGACAACAGGAAGGGGAGGAACTACAGGAGGATTCATATGCGCAAGACACTACAACATCACCAAGGTCCAGACGTTCATCATCACCAACGCGGCAGGCATGGGACCATGGGGGACAGGGATCAACAAGGGCGCATGGTAGCAGGCGAAATGTTGAGGAAGGTGCAGGAGAACATGAAGAAATGGAGGACGAACTGTCCATGGACATGGAAGACTCAGCGGATGAGGGAGACCTTGGTCAAATTTCAGTTGAAAGAGGTTGGGGGGAGATGTCAGAGGAAGAAAGAACGGTTAGCACCTCTATGCCACAAACACAGCATGGACTTGGTCCGCATGGCTGCGCAAGAAACATGAGTGCCTTCTTGCTGCACTACCTCCAACATGACCCTCGTATTGTGAAAATTAGAAGTGATGATGACTACTGGCTTGCCACACTATTAGATCCCCGGTACAAGTTCAAATTTTGTGACATAATTCCAGCCATAGAAAGGGACGCACGTATGCAGTAGTATCAGCAGAAGCTGTTACTCGATCTTAGCTCGGCTTTTCCACCAAACAACCGTGCAGGTGCAGGGAGTGAATCTCCCAGTTGTAACTTGACAAACATGGGACGGTCTCGTCATCTTCAACAGTCTACCCGTACCAGTAGCACCGTATCTGGTGCTGGTAACAGCAATTTTATTGAATCTTTTCATAATTTTTTTAGACCCTCCTTTGCAAGGCCAACAGAGACAACAAGTCTGACACATAGTCAACGGCTGGAGAGGATGATACAGGAGTATCTCCAAATGAACATCGATGCCATGACGTTGCAAATGGAGCCTTGCTCATTTTGGGCTTCAAATCTTGAAAAATGGCCAGAGCTCTCCACTTACGCCTTGGAGATTTTGTCATGTCCAGCTGCCAGCGTTGTCTCTGAACGTGTCTTCAGTGCTGCTGGGTGTGTGCTGACAGATAAGCGCACGCGTCTGTCCAGTGACAATGTGGACAGACTAACGTTCATCAAAATGAACAAGTCATGGATCCACAAGAAATTTACTACCCCTGTGTCATCCTGGGGAGAGTAAATGCTTGTGGATTTGGAATGTGCTTGATGCAAATCAAAACATCCTGTTTGCAACTAGGGCACAAGTGCTGCCACTGAAGGGGTAAGTGTCTGTGTGGCCCAATTTTTGGACAAAAGGGAGACTCCGCTTGGAGTAACCCTTGCTTACATTGTTTTTAAAAATGTTCCAAGATGCACAGAGCTGGGATCAGGAAAGACTTTGCTACCTACCCCGGGGTCATCCTGGGGACGGTTAAGTAAGGCGTATTTTTGAATGTGCTTGATGCAAATCTACCTGTGAAGTGTACAACTAGGGCACAAGTGCTGCCACTGAAGGGGTTAGTGTCTGTGTGGCCCAATTTTTGGAAAAAAAGGGAGACTCCGCTTGGAGTAACCCTTGCTTACATTGTTTTTAAAAATGATCCAAGATGAACAGAGCTGAGATCAGGAAAGACTTTGCTACCTACCCCGGGGTCATCCTGGGGACGGTTAAGTAAGGCGTATTTTTGAATGTGCTTGATGCAAATCTAGCTGTGAAGTGTACAACTGGGGCACAAGTGCTGCCACTGAATGGGTGGGTGTGTGTGGGGTCCAATTTTTGGAAAAAAAGGGAGATTCCGCTTGGAGTAACCCTTGCTTGCTGTGTTTTTTAAAAGGAGCCAAGATGAACAAGTCATGGTTCAGCAAAGACTTTGCTGCCTACCCCGGTGTCATCCTGGGGACGGTTAAGTATGGCGTATTTTTGAATGTGCTTGATGCAAATCTAGCTGTGAAGTGTACAACTGGGGCACAAGTGCTGCCACTGAATGGGTGGGTGTGTGGGGGGCCCAATTTTTGGAAAAAAAAGGGAGACTCCGCTTGGAGTAACCCTTGCTTACATTGTTTTTAAAAATGATCCAAGATGAACAGAGCTGGGATCAGGAAAGACTTTGCTACCTACCCCGGTGTCATCCTGGGGACGGTTAAGTATGGCGTATTTTTGAATGTGCTTGATGCAAATCTAGCTGTGAAGTGTACAACTAGGGCACAAGTGCTGCCACTGAATGGGTGGGTGTGTGTGAGGCCCAATTTTTGGAAAAAAAGGGAGACTCCGCTTGGAGTAACCCTTGCTTACATTGTTTTTAAAAATGATCCAAGATGAACAGAGCTGAAATCAGGAAAGACTTTGCTACCTACCCCGGTGTCATCCTGGGGACGGTTAAGTATGGCGTATTTTTGAATGTGCTTGATGCAAATCTAGCTGTGAAGTGTACAACTGGGGCACAAGTGCTGCCACTGAATGGGTGGGTGTGTGTGGGGCCCAATTTTTGGAAAAAAAGGGAGACTCCGCTTGGAGTAACCCTTGCTTACATTGTTTTTAAAAATGATCCAAGATGAACAGAGCTGAAATCAGGAAAGACTTTGCTACCTACCCCGGTGTCATCCTGGGGACGGTTAAGTATGGCGTATTTTTGAATGTGCTTGATGCAAATCTACCTGTGAAGTGTACAACTAGGGCACAAGTGCTGCCACTGAAGGAGTTAGTGTCTGTGTGGCCCAATTTTTGGAAAAAAAAGGAAGACTCCGCTTGGAGTCACCTTGCGGTGTTTTACATGATTTTAGAAGGGCGTGCCATGCCTATATCTGTGTCTCCTCCTCTTTTTCCTTGTCCTGCTCTTTTGTTTTCACATGAGTATATGTCCTTGTCACTTTCCCATGTGTTTGTGTTGTGTTGTGAGTTGTTTGTCACCTTTTGGACACCTTTGAGGGTGTTTTCTAGGTGTTTTTATGTGTTTGTGATTGCCTCCCATTGTTTCCTATGCGGTTCGAGTTCGGTTCGTCGAACCGAACTCGAACGAGACCTCCGTTCGGCGAACCGAACTCGAGCCGAACCGCGACCGGTTCGCTCATCTCTACTATTGAGCACATCATGCACAAGTGCTAACATTTCCAGTGATGGCAAACATAACCGTTGGCGTGTAAATAGGCTGTAAATAATTAACAAAAATGAACGGTAAGGCACATAACAGAAGTAGTGATGGGTGGACCTCGACTGTGAAAGTTCACTTCTTCGCGGTTTCAAACGTGCCTGAGTGGTGGGTCCGGTCCCAGAATTTTCAAGGTATTCTGGCTAAAAATCCACATTTTTTGTAATAAAATAAAAGAAAGGGAAAAATAAAGAAAAAATAAAGTAAGCGGTGCTTCATACTTACTGACCTCTAATTTAAGTCCGGAGCCGCGTTTTAGCCTTCATGCATATGCACTGTTATCCCCAGCCACCAGCATCTGTGATTGATTGCAGTCAGACTCATTCACACACTGAATGACAGTGTGTCTGATGCTTCCAATCACAGACCCGATCTGCGGGCCTAACGCGTACAGTAAAAATAAAAAAATAAATAATTAAAAAATTAGTGTAGGGTCCCCCCATATTATGATACACAGCACAGATAAAGCTAACGGCTATAGGCTGCAGCCCCCAGCCGTGCGCTTATCTTGGCTGCGTATCAAAATACTGTAGGAGGAACCGCATGCGGCTTTTTTTAAATTTATTTAAATAAATCATTTTAAAAAAACAGCGTGCAGTCCCCCAATTTGATACCCAGCTATGATCAAGCCCAACAGCTGGTGGCTGGTATTCTAAGGCTGGGGAGACCCATGCTTACTGGGAGCCCCCAAGCGTAAAAATAGCAGCATGCAGCCGCCAAGAATTGTTGCATCCATTAGATGCAATGATCCCAACACTTTTCCTGGCTCTTCCTGATTGCCCTGGTGTGGTGGCAATCGGAGCTACCACTAAGCCCTAGATTAGTAATGGGAGGCGTCTATAAGACACCCCCCATTACTAATCTATAAGTGAAAGTAAGTAAACACAAACACCGACAAATCCTGTATTTGGAATAGAAGACAAAAATGCACCCTCTTTCACTCCTTTATTAACCCCAAAAGCATCCCTGCAGGTCCAACGTAATCCACACAAGATCCTACGATGATTCAGTTTAGGCTGCATTTGAAATTACAGCGCACGGCCAAAGAACATATCTGCATGCTGCAACTGCAGGTAGAGACTGAGCCGGTGTCAGCGGTGACATAACTCAAATTAGTTGGGGTCAAACCTGGTGGTTCTCACCATCCTCCACCTTGGACCGAAGGTGACAGGTCACCTGCGGTCACAGGAGGAGGACTGTGGGAACCTCCAGGTGAGACTGAAAAACTACCCTGGGTGACATCACCGCTCTTCGCAACTCAGTCTCTGACTGCAGTTACAGCATGCGGACATGTTCATTGACCGCGCACTGCTGTAGTTTCAGATGTAGTAAAGCTGAATTGTTGGGGGACCTTGTGTGGATTACGTCGGACCTCTAGGGATGCTTTTCGGATTAATAAAGTGGTGAGAATGGGTGATTTTGTGTTTATTCCAAATAAAGGATTTTAGCAGTTTTTGTGTTTATTTACTTTCACTTACAGATTAGTAATGGGGGGTTTCATAGATCCTCCCACACTAATCTAGGGCTTAGTGGCATCTGTGGGCTGTTAATAACAGCACCAGGGCAACCGGGAAGAGCCGGGTAGAGTTCTGGGACTGTTGCATCTAACGAATCTGACAATTCTGAGCATGAGTCTCCCCAGCCTGAGAATACCAGCCCCCAGGTGTCTGGCTTTATCATGGCTAAGTATCAAAATTGGGGGGTGGGGGGGCGCACACTGTTTTTTTTTAATTTATTTAAAAAATTAAAAAAATAAGTCGCATGTGGTTCTTCTTATTTTGATATACAGCCAAGATAAGTGCACGGCTGCTGGCTGCAGCCATGACTATTTGTGCTGGGTATCATAATAGGGGGAGTCCCTATGCCAAAAATTCTATTTATTCTTACTGTACGATATAGACACTTGTAGGCAGGGAAAGCAGTGCATATGCATGAGCGTAATGCGCGGCCCTGGAAGTGAATGGGAAACCGCGGGAGCAGTGTACAGCCGCGCTGGAGCCTCGTAAGTATGAAGCTTTTGCTTCATTCTTATTTTATTTTTCCTTTATTTTATTTCCCGAGTTGCCGGATCAAGACCCAGAATCCCAGGCCTGGCACTTTGGTAAGTATGAAACCATGTGGATCCGGACTTTTACAGGCTGGGTCCATCCATCATTAGTATTGGGGAATAGAGAAATAGAGAAAGGAGTCAGTTCCCAATGATGATGAAAAAACTACTAAACTTATCGGAAAGTGATTTTAATAAACTCAATTACATCAGATGTTTCCACAAAGAAGGACTGGATCGTAGATGGAAATAGTAATTTGTAACATGAACATGTTTATTATTGTAGTATAGAGAAGTCACAGACATTGTTCAGACATGGAGATTGTGCGCTGAAAGTAACTGTAATGAATGGCAGATCACTGAGATTGGGAGTTAGAAAGAAGAGGGAGGTGGAATGTTGGGTATTTTTTTTTTTTTTTTTTGGGGGGGGGGGGGAGCGGGAAGAATCGCAATACTCTGATCCATATAGTGAATATATAAATATATAACAATGTGAAATGTTCAATGCACATGGAATATTGCTTTTTATTTGATTTTTAGAAAACAGACGTCTATTAGTAACTGTATATAATATAATTCTAATGTACCTTCTAACGTGCTTTCGCTTTCTCGTTTACTTGCCTTTACTTTGACTGTCTCTCTCATGTTTTATTTTGGTCAGTTTGTCAAATCTATATTTTCTCCCCATGTTTATTTTTCTTAGTGGTAAACAAATTATAATTTAAATAAAACATTTCTCACCTTCTAGGTATGATGGCTTCTGCCCTTGTGTTTTCTGATGTTTAAAAAGATGCCATTTGTGTGTAAAATATTCCTCTCATTCTAAACATATCAAGGGTTTCTCCCCTCTGTGAATTCTTTGGTGCTTAGTAAGACTTGATTTCTCTGCAAAACATTTCCCACATTATGAACATGAAAAAGGCTTCTCCCCTATGTGAGTTCTCTGATGTTTAACAAGATGCCGTTTTTGGTTAAAACATTTCCCACATTCTGAACATTGAAAAGGCTTCACTCCTGTGTGAGTTCTCTGGTGTTTAACAACACTTGGCCTATATGGAAAACATCGCCCACATTCTGAACATGAAAAAGGCTTCTCCCCTGTGTGAGTTCTCTGGTGTGTAAGAAGACGACTTTTGTGCCTAAAACATTTCCCACATTCTGAACATGAAAAAGGCTTCTCCCCTGTGTGAGTTCTCTGATGTGTAAGAAGATGGCATTTTTCTTTAAAACATTTCCCACATTCTGAACATGAAAAAGGCTTCTCCCCTGTGTGAGTTCTCTGATGTGTAAGAAGATGGCATTTTTGGTTAAAACAATTCCCACATTCTGAACATGAAAAAGGCTTCTCCCCTGTGTGAGTTCTCTGATGTGTAAGAAGATGGCATTCGTGCTTAAAACATTTCCCACATTCTGAACATGAATACGTCATCTCCTCTGTGTGAGCTATCTGGTAACTAATAGACTCTGAAGAAATTCTTTTTTCGCCTGTGTGAATTTTTTTGGAGATTTTTCGATACTCTGTAGTTGGAAATTGCTTCTTTCCTGTAAGAACACTTTGATTTTGAATGCCTCTTTTGTGACATTTATTTTTTTTAATAGTCTGTGATGAATTAGAGGGTAAGACGTCTTTAATAGAATCAGATGATAGAGCTTTGCTTTGAAGAGATGATGGTATATCTGGAATAGTTGCATTCACTTCAGTTATATCTTGTGTGTTATCAAGGCCATCTGATTTTAATACTGAAGATGTCAGTTGTGCCTCTAATCTTCTGGTACAGTCATCTGCCAAGAATAAAAATTGATTGTAATAATATATTCAAGTTAAAGGATATAATTTATAAAATAGCTTGTTTTGCTTTACTAGCGTCTCCGCACTGTCCTGCACCCTTTCCCCGGCGGGGACTTCAGCACACTTACTGTCCCATACACCCAACATTGGCTTCCATGTCCCCAGTCCCTTCCACTGTCTCCCAGGACCTGCGCACACCACTCAGAGCTCCTGGGAGTCAGATAAGGGAGCTGAAAGGCACTATGTATTTAAGGCATCCTCCCATGGGAGGTGCCTGGGTAATGTGGTCTATCCTTAAAGACATGTTGCTAGTTGTCGGGTCCAGTTCCACTTCCTGAGTGTTACGCTGTGTGCGCGAACACGTGTATTTCTCCTAGTATCTGCTGTGTCCAGTGGACCTGCTGCATCTATCTATACCAGTTGTGCCTGCTAGACCTGTAATGACTGTCAGTATCCTATACCCGATCCTTGGGGCCAATTTTTGCAGTACCGGGACTCCCCAGAGTAGCACCAGGTGGATACCTTACAGCACAAGCCTATTCTCACCATCAGAAGCTCTAGTGAAGACGAGGTAGTCGCTTAATTATGCCCTTCTTGGTTTAACCAGTGCTGTGACCCGGTGGGTCCACTCCCATTCGCAACCGCGAGCAAAACATAGCTAAAGAAATTGACAGTTCCATAAATTGTAATTATTTACTAAAACAAAAACCGTTTACAATCTAAATCTCAGAGTAGAAACCAGGAGCCCAAGATGTTCACCTCTTTCTTCTTTTGCCTCAAATATGTTGGAATAATAAGCCATCAAATAATATTTTGAAGGAAAAAAAATATTCTGAACTGCTTCTCCGTCAGTGGAAAAATGGAAGTTTCCACAATAGTTGTTAATGAAAGACTCTTGATTATAAAGAAATATGGCTTCTGTAGAATCAAAATAGTCATTTACACTAAAGCAGAATACGGTAAATGCTATTTACTGACTATATGTTGTGGTGTCACTTTGTTTTAAGAGCATCAAATGCAATGTTTCATCACTTCTAATTCTTTTACATTTTTGGTGAACTTCACAGGTTTTTTTAATAAATGCAAAACAAATCAACCTCACATTACAGCTAAGATAAAGTAGAATATGCCACAGAAAAAAATCTCAGACACTGGAATCAGATTCAGCATTACAAAGGTGTTATCATGTAACGTGACAGATGTCAGATTGGAGAAATGGGGCCTGGATAGGAGCAGAAAACTGGCGGCAGTGGAAAGCCATGAAATAAAAGCGGCTTTGTACTAACTACTATAAAGGAAACTGTGACTATAAAACAATAACACCTCTACTAAAATGACCGCCCTCCACCCCGACAGCCTTCACCGTCAGTGATTTAGTAACTAGAGGTGACACATCTAGAGTAATTACAGTATGTGGCTCGGGGGCTCTCGGCAATCCAAACTATTGTAGGGGCCAATATCTTCTGTCAGATGAGTTTCTTGAAGAAATATTAGACATTTACTTTCTACCTCTCGGACAAGTATCCTTTTAATTTCTAATTAAATTTTGGAAATCATGTGGGTGGGCTGCCCGGCCTCCATGTACCCACTGTGGGATAATCCTAACCTCCCTCATATGTCACAGTTACCCTGTGCCAAACTTTGGATAAAAACAACCCAATGAGCACATTCATCAGAAGGGAGAAAAGGAAGATCCATCACTAAGATAATAATAATACGTTTTATTTCTATAGCGCCAACATATTCCGCAGCGCTTTACAATTAAGAGGGGACATGTACAGACAATATGAAACAATACAAAATAACAACATTAAGATACCAGGAGGAGTGAGGGCCCTCCTCGTAAGCTTACAGTCTATGAGGAAATAGGGGAGACACAAAAGGTGAATGGGGGGAGAAAAGCTTGTTATATATGGTCCAGCCATCGATTTAATAGGGTATTCAAAAGCAGCTGCATGAACCCGTCGGTGAGAATTTATACAGGTACAGGGGACGAGAACTGGAAGTAAATTTTTTGAAGGGCAGAAAGGGACTAGATTAGTCTAAAGAAATGCGTTTTTAGGGCCCGCTTAAAAGGTGTGGATGTTGGGAAATAATCGGATTTCTCTTGGTAGTGTGTTCCAGAGCATAGGCGCAGCTCGTGAGAAATCTTGAAGACGGGAGTGGGAGGTTCGAATTGTTGAGGATGTCAGTCTTAAGTCATTAGCAGAGCGGAGGGCACGGGTGGGGTAATAGACAGAGATGAGGGAGGATATGTTGGGTGGTGCGGAACCGTGGAGAGCTTTGTAAGTGAGAGTGATAAGTTTATATTGAATTCTGTAACGGATAGGCAACAAGTGCAATGACTGGCAAAGAGCAGAGGCATCAGTGAAGCGGTTGCAGAGGAAAATAATCCTGGCTGCGGAATTCAGAATGGATTGGAGAGGGGAGAGTTTAGTAACAGGGAGACCAATTAGTAAAGAGTTACAATAATCCAGGTGAGAATGAATGAGAGCGACAGTAAGAGTTTTTGCAGAGTCAACGGTAAGAAAAGGTCGAATTCTTGAGATGTTTTTGAGGTGGAAGTGACAAGAACGAGCAAGTGAACGAATGTGGGGATGCAGAGATTTTTGGAAGATGGAGTCATTGCTCTCAGTGGGAGAAACAATAAGAATCTTGTAGTTATGATACTTATTAATGGCGAATAAAGATAAAATAAATGATGTTACAAAGCAAGCTTTCCAGACTACTGAGGTCTCTTCATCAACTACAAGATTATTCTTTTGTTTCTCCCACTGAGAGCAATCAATCTTTATTCACCTGGTGAACACGGCACCAAACTTAGGGGTGCTTTACACGTTGCGACATCGCTACCAATATATCGTCGGAGTCACGTCGTTAGTGACGAACATCCGGCGCCGGTAGAGTCATCAGAATGTGTAAAGCCTAGGTGCAACGATGAACGAACGCAAAAGTGACAAAAATCGCAGATTTGTGTCACGTCGTTCATTTTCATAATGTTGCTCCTACTGCAGATACGATGTTGTTTGTCGTTCCTGCGGCACCACACATCGCTGTGTGTGAAGCCGCAGGAACGACAAACATCTCTGCGTCCACCAGCAATGCGGAAGGAAGGAGGTGGGCGGGATGTTACGTCCCACTCATCTCCGTCCCTCCGCTGCTATTGGCCGGCCATTTGGTGACGTCGCTGTGACGCCAAACGCACCTCCTTCTTGAAGGAGGGATTGTTCGGCAGTCACAGCGACATCACCGACTAGGTATGTGCGTGTGAAGCTGCCGTAGCGATAATGTTCGCTACGGCAGCAAACACCATATATCGCATGCTAGCGATGTCGCAGAGTGTAAAGCCCGCCTAAGAATCTAGGAGGTCACCAGCATCATTACCCTCCGCTTTCTCTTAGGGGTCCATCATACAGATTAGATTTTTCTTCCCATGATTTTCTAAGTTGTCTGCACATTCTACATACGCTGTCATTTGGCTTTACAGATTAGAGATCTGGGCAGCTAAGGGTCAATGTCTTCTAATTTCAGAGGATAGGATGGATCCTACCGGTAAGATTTTGGCTGATACAGATCTCACTCCAACAGAAGGGCGTCCAATGCCCAAAATAATGGGGACAGTTTTGGGTGGAGCAGCATGTGGTGGTCTAGCAGCAGAATGGTGACCATTTGATATGGCTGGACTACAACCCTGATAAAGCCGCCACAGCCGGTGACTGAGAAGAATCTGTGACTTCTCTGCATTTAGTGGTCACTACTCACCTGGGCGGTTATCTGTAGGAATCTCCTCTTTACTCCGCTCATCACCCCTCACATATGTCTCTGTAGTATTAATATGGGGCAGATCTTCACCCTGAAACAAATATTGTAAAAGTCACAGACAGATGGAGAAGTCCCATCTATGATCAGCTCTAATCCTGCCATCTCCACCGCTCTCATTACACAAGTATAACACATATAATACTGGAGGATAAAACAAGACTGAGCACAAGACCTTCACAGCCGTCTACACATCATAGGGAGATTTCATGGCACCTTCTCTCCATCTACCTGATGATCCTGAGGAACATCGGGATCTTCTTGTTTACAGTCCTGTGGGAGAAGAGGACGGGGACATCTCTCTGGTGTTGTCCTCTTACTGGATAGACCTGGAGGAGACACATACAGGGACTGAATTCATTCCTTACATACAGATAATTATAGGCCGTGTGTATTTAGTCCTGTCTATTACCTGGTGATGTGAGGGGCTCGGGAACCTCCATCATGACGTCCTTGTACAGATCTTTGTGTCCTTCTAAATACTCCCACTCCTCCATGGAGAAATAGACGGTGACGTCCTGACACCTTATAGGAACCTGACACATACAATGATACCGTCACCCCCGATCCCTTCATAGCGTTACTGTATAATGTCCCAGCATTCCCAGCAGTGTCACCTCTCCAGTCAGCAGCTCAATCATCTTGTAGGTGAGTTCTAGGATCTTCTGGTCATTGATGTCCTCATGTATCGGGGGGTGAGGTGGAGGCCCCGTGATTGGGCTCAGGGGTCTTCCCCATCCCTCAGACACAGGGGCCTGACAGCGCTCACTAGAGGTCTTCTTCACTACTGTGTAATCCTGGTTATGGAGAGACACAGTAATAAATCTCACTCCAGACATTTCCAGAGTCCTCACCTCTCCAGTTCTGTCCATCTGTTATTCCCATAGATAAGAATGATGTAATGTGACGTCATCAGAATCTCTCACCTCTCCAGTAAGCTGGAAGAGGATCTCTAGGGTGAGGTGTAATATCCTCTCCGCCATCTTGTCCCTGTCCATATCCATCCTTCACGGGGCAATCAGGAGAATTCTCTTCTATAGAAGATCTCCACTGAGAGGATCCGATATTGTAGGGACCTGAATGGGGAGAAGAGGACGATGTAACATCATAGAGAATCCGCTGTAATAATACAATTACTGGAGATAATAAGGGGAAACATATAATGAGAGCATTCTGGGGGAACATTATACTGTGTGAGGGCAGAAAGGGGCCGAGGACTGAGGGCAGAAAGGGGCCGAGGAGCGAGGGCAGAAAGGGGCCGAGGAGCGAGGGCAGAAAGGAGCCGGGGACCGAGGGCAGAAAGGGGCCGAGGACCAAGAGCAGAAAGGGGCTCAGGACCGAGGGCAGAAAGGAGACGAGGACCGAGGGCAGAAAGGGGCCGAGGACCAAGAGCAGAAAGGGGCTCAGGACCGAGGGCAGAAAGGGGCCGAGGACCGAGGGCAGAAAGGAGACGAGGACCGAGGGCAGAAAGGGGCCGAGGACCAAGAGCAGAAAGGGGCTCAGGACTGAGGGCAGAAAGGGGCCGAGGACTGAGGGCAGACGGGTTTCCTCACTTCCGGCCTCTCATAGTTGGGGCGTCTGTATCTATCAGAGGAAAAGGAACAAAAACCGCACGATTCATAAAAATCAGCGAGAGAAAAACACCAAGAAAGTCTCAGAGCTGAAGGGGTTAATTTTTTTTTTTTTTTTTTTTTTATAAAACCTTTCAGGTTAAGATAGAGTGTCCACCATAGCCCTGTGCTCCCATAGGAAGACAGCATATGGTCATGTCTTAATCATCATATAAGGTTTTCCTTTAATTCAGTGTCATCACAAAAGAAAAACCATAACTGTTACAAACTTATAACCATGAAATCCAAATACACAAATCACACAAATATCTGTTTCCACTTCAAAAACTTCCACATCCCCTCTGCATCCAGTCCTCTCTCCAAATCATACATATAATAGAAATGCAATTTCTCTAAGATCATACTGACACAATCAGTCACCTCAATCACCTCCTCCTTATACACATACAGATTTCTACAATTCCAGAGCACTTCCTTCACACAAGCCAAAAATATCCACAACAATCTATCCTCCGTCCTATTTAATTTACATAACCCAAACATAATAATCTTATAAGTCAGACACTGTATCCCAGTCAATGCCATACATAACCCACTCATCTTTTTCCAGACATCCTTAGCAAAGTTACATGACCACAGCACATGACTCACCTCCTCATCACTTCCACACCGCTCTCTTGGACACCGTTCAGACACAGCCAACCCCTTTCTTTTCTGCACGCTCCTCACCGGCAGCACCCCATGCAAAGACATCCACACAAAATCCTTCTGTTTATTAGACAAGTCACAACGCTCCAATTTTTGCCAGACATCTTCCGCTTCTGCAGACTTCAACCCTGCAATCACGCACAGCATATCATCCATACACATTCTCTTAGTCAAAACCCTCTTGTTAAGAAAGCTCAACATAGACATTTTCTCCAGATGAAATTTCTTGATAAAGGCTTCCACCCTCAAATACCACAGCGGACACAGAAAGGCAATTGGCTTACTATTGTCCTGAAAAGACCATTGTAGTCAGTTGGCCATAGTGCCGGCCAAATATCTGGCCATACTAGCAGCTTTAGTTTCCTTAGCAAATAAAGTTATTAAAAACCTAATACAATTTAACCCAATATAAACCTCCAGGTTAGGGAAACCCAAACCCCCATTCCTTGTACTTTTCAAGAGAATCTCTCTTTTAGCTTTCTCTATGTTACTACCCCATAGAAATATAAACAATAATCTATTTATACGCCTAAAAAAGACACACGGCGGAGGAAACACCAACGCCAGATACATAATCATAGGCAATATTACACTTTTAATGACCAATATTTTCCCTGTGAAGGATAATTCACGCAGCCTCCAAAAATCCAATTTCCTCGCTATCTTACCACTCATTACATCCCAACTTTCCTCACCTTTCAATTCCTCATCCAAACTAACACCCAACACCTCAATACCCTCAGTCACACATTCCATATCCACATCCCTCACCTCCTGAGAACTAAAAAGAACCTTAATTTTACTTTTCCCCCAATTAATTTTGAAACCAGACGCAATACAAAATAATTTCACCAACAATTTCACCCTTTGCAAATCACACTCAGAGTCACACAACACACACACATCATCCATGTAGCCCACAGCCTTCACGACCTTACCATCACTACCTGGAACCAAAAACCCTTTCACAATCTTATCTTGCCTAATCAATTGTAACAGAGGTTCTAACACACAAATAAATAAAATAGGAGAAAGTGGACAACCTTGTCTAACACCAGACAAAATCCTGAAAGGTTCCGTGAAAAAACCATTCACCTGCACCACACTCTGAGCACCTTCATACAAACACGCAATCAATCCAACCAAACGCTCAGGAAAACCCATTCTAATCAACACACTAAACAAAAACAAATGGGCCACTCGATCGAACGCTTTCTCAAAATCCAATGCACACACAATTATACTTTTCTTCCTATTCTTACAGTCCTCAATCACATCTCTCACCAGGCACACATTGTCATGTATCCTACGCTTAGGCACCGCACAGACCTGTTCCTCACCTATCACTGAAGCAATCACCTCCTTCATTCTACTTGCCAACATTTTTGCATAGATTTTATAATCTGCATTCAATAAAGTTATGGGTCTCCAATTCACCAAACTCCTCTTATCCCCCTTTTTATAAAGTAAAACCACCAATCCTCTCTTCATAGAGTCCGGCATCTCCTTCCCTGTGAATAAGAATTTCACCACCTCCAAGAAGTCTTTACCCACAATGTCCCAGAACTTGACATAAAAGTCACATGGTATCCCGTCATGCCCAGGGGACTTGTTCTTAGGTGATTTGCTTATCACATCATGGAGTTCCCCCATAGTAATATCATCCAGCAACCTAAGCCCTTCATCCTCATCCACAAAGTTCTTCACCACCTGCAGAAACTCATTCTCCCTCCCCATCTCACATTCCTTCACATCATACAATTCTCCATAAAATCTTGCCACTTCTTTTATCACACCTTCTCCACGCACTTCTTCACCTTCCTCATTTAGCAAAATTCTCATATCTTTCTTCCCTCCACACATTTTCTTAAAGAAAAATCGAGTACATTTCTCATTCTGCTCTTTGATTTTCACTCGAGAGCGGAACACAATCTCTCGACCCTTCTCAGTTATCCAGTCATTCACCTCTTTCTGCGCTCCCTGCAACTCTTTCTCCACACACATACCAAACGATTTACACCTACGCAGAAAAGCAATCCGTCTATTAAAGCGGGTAAAGGCCAATCTTCTCTGTTTAGCCCTGGTGCAACCAACTTTCCGAAAGAAACCGCGTATCCTACATTTAACCCATTCCCACCATTGCAAAATATCACCAAAATCATTTTTCTGCCTCACCCATCCAGCAAACCTCATAGCAAACATTCTTGTAACCCTTTCATCCCCTAGCACACTCACATTCATTCTCCACCTACCGCTTCCATAAGAAAATTCATCCACCTCAAACACTCCCATCAAACATTCATGATCAGAAAAACACACTCTCTCTTGGACATAATTAGTACAGTAAATTTCATCTGAAAGGAAAAAATAATCCAGCCGGGAGTCCGTGCGACCATCCGCGGCATGATAAGTAAAGGGACCCGGTTTAGTAGCCACTGCATCCTTTAAAGAAAAATCTTCCACTATCTTATTCCACAAAATACCTGTTGCATCCACCTTGTTTTCACAGGCACTTGCTCTTGCTGATTTGGAAAATACACAATTAAAATCTCCTACCACAAAAACAGGAACTTTACCGTGTAAAAATGAAATTAACTTCTGAAATAACAACAGACGGTCATGTTTGTCCACATTTGCGTAAATGCATATGAGCCTGAAGTCCCATCCATGGTAACACAAAGAAACCAGCACACATCTGCCTTCTTCAATCACGGTGTATTCCTGGACAGAAATGTCCTTATTTTGTATCAACACCCCAATGCCATCATTCCTATTCAAAGCAGAAAAAGACCAGATAGAGTCTCCATATTTCCACTCACTTTTCTTGGGAAGTTTCTTTAATCCACACTCTTGTACACAGACAATATCACTGCCCTTTGAGGCCAAAAAATCCAATACCACTGCGCGCCTAGGCAAAGAGGTAAACATACGCACATTTTGTGATAGGATCCTTAGTTGTAACACCATAGAGGTATAGGTTTATGGGAACCGAAGAGGGGAATAAGAAACCACATTCAAGCAGGTGCAGAGCATTCACATTACGACGGATCTTCAAGCATATCCTCCAGGAGAGCCACCTTGCCGTCCTCCAAAAAACCCACACTGGGAGATATAGGATTAACTGCAGAAAGCGCCTCAGATTGCAACTCGTCCCCCAAGTCAGGAGACAATATAGCGTAAGGATTATGTGTTTCTATTGGAGGCGCATGAACCCTTGCCAATAGATTACTCCTTAACCTCTTCACAGATTTATGAGACATTTTATTTTTGTCCAGCACCTTCTTGAAAATAGCACTGCTCTCTGCCCTGGGCATCCTGGCTTCCTCCTTCTCCTCTGGAGACACAGAAAATGTATACATACTAGGGCTCAAGGGAGAAACAGGCTCAGGGCTCAGAAACTCCTCAATCAGCTCTGCAGGAGTGAGATCCAGAGAAGAAGCAGGCAGCGGCACACTAGGGGTTTCTGGCACCACACCCAATGGCTCTGCACACACAGAGGGCTCTGCCACCCCCAATAGGGCTTCCACCTTGGGAAGGTCAATGTCCACCAACATAGCTTGCTTCTCAATCTTGGGAAGATCAACTACCACAGCCCCCATTACAGTTACAGCTGGCACCTCAGACACCTGGGGGTTAACAGCCACATTCTCCAGAGCTGGTGTTTGCTTCACAGCCTTATCCCTGTCTCTGCGCCTCACAAACTGAGATCTCTCCAAAAATGACTGGCGATGCAAGCCAGGGCAAGACCTACAAGTGTGATCTCCTGCACCACAGATATCACACATAGGGGAAAAGGGACACTCCGAGGCTTCGTGCCCCACTTGTTGGCTACACCTGCCTCGCAGTTATCAGCCACATGTCCATATTTGAAGCATTTCCTGCAAAAAGAAGGCTGCCCAGGATAGAAAAGATAGCCCCTATCTCCCCCAATGGAAAAATTCCCGGGAGGGTGCATTATTCCACCAATGTTCTTTGGATCTTGTTTAAAACGCACCCAGAATTTTATGTTCCCATTAAACACCTTAAACATATTCTTCAGCTTAATGCCTCATTTAACAGATGAGCAATATCTGGCCAAAAACGCTCTAATCATGGCTATGTCTACAAAAGGGTTGTACATATGGACGGTGATGGGCCTCTCCACATTAGAAAAAAGTGGTTTAACCAGGATAAACTGCAGAAACTCGTGCGCCTGGTTCTCTCTCAGCAGCTGGTAAAAGTTCAGGCAGTCCTCCTCCGTGTAAAAGGAGATGTCAAATCTACCGGCCTTCGCAAATTCCTGGATGCAAAACACCTTGTCTAGGTCCACTCCGGCCAGCCCCATCACCACATTCCTGACAATGTACTCCGGCCAGCCCCATCACCACATTCCTGACAATGTACTCCGGCCAGCCCCATCACAACATTCCTGACAATGTACTCCAGCCCAATATTCGTCCGGTCATCCTCCACCACCTCCAACCGCACAGTATTCTTAATAGCTGCCATTTCTAAAGTGCCCAAGGCACGGGATCACTCCTCCTCAACCCAGAACCCTACTGGGCAAGAACCCCCTGGCCCAGCCCAGGTCCCAGCATGTGCAGCAGAAGCCACACACACCAGGACAATGGAGCTAATTCCCCCAGAGAGCCTGAGCCCAGTAATGGGGAATCTCCACACGGTAGATGCTAGAGTGTACAGGCTCCTTCCCGGCATGACGTCACTACGGTCACGTGTTAGAGGCGTGGTCGGGGGTGTGGCCTAATTTCACAATGCACGAGGAGACGCCACTTCGTCCTGCTTCTCGGCATGTGTGGACGCTGCTTCTGCTGCAGCCTCTACCTCAGGACCCCGCGCTATGGATGACTCTTTCCTGCACAGACCAAGGTCAGTGTCTTCATAGTTATAAACGGGAGTTCTTTATTACTGTGTGGAAGCTTCATGCTGTGTGCCTGGTCTGGATTTTTTTTTTGGGGCGCTCAATGCTACTGTGGACCATCTGTGGTGGGGCCAGTGCTGCTGGGGTCAGTGGGGGGCTCTGTCCTCTGCTGGGGATGGTGGGGGGTCGGTGCTGGGGTCGGTGGGGGGCTCTGTCCTCTGCTGGGGATGGTGGGGGTCCGGCGCTGGGGTCGGTGGGGGGCTCTGTCCTCTGCTGGGGATGGTGGGGTGTCCGGCGCTGGGGTCGGTGGGGGGCTCTGTCCTCTGCTGGGGATGGTGGGGGTCCGGCGCTGGGGTCGGTGGGGGGCTCTGTCCTCTGCTGGGGATGGTGGGGGGTCCGGCGCTGGGGTCGGTGGGGGGCTCTGTCCTCTGCTGGGGATGGTGGGGGTCCGGCGCTGGGGTCGGTGGGGGGCTCTGTCCTCGGCTGGGGATGGTGGGGGTCCGGCGCTGGGGTCGGTGGGGGGCTCTGTCCTCTGCTGGGGATGGTGGGGGTCCGGCGCTGGGGTCGGTGGGGGGCTCTGTCCTCTGCTGGGGATGGTGGGGGTCCCGGCGCTGGGGTCGGTGGGGGGCTCTGTCCTCTGCTGGGGATGGTGGGGGTCCGGCGCTGGGGTCGGTGGGGGGCTCTGTCCTCTGCTGGGGATGGTGGGGGTCCGGCGCTGGGGTCGGTGGGGGGCTCTGGTCCTCTGCTGGGGATGGTGGGGGTCGGTGGGGGGCTCTGTCCCTCTGCTGGGGATGGTGGGGGTCGGTGGGGGGCTCTGTCCTCTGCTGGGGATGGTGGGGGTCGGTGGGGGGGGCTCTGTCCCTCTGCTGGGGATGGTGGGGGTCGGTGGGGGGGCTCTGTCCTCTGCTGGGGATGGTGGGGGGTCCGGCGCTGGGGGGGCTCGGTCCAGTGCTGAGGGGGATGGTGGGGGTCCGGCGCTGGGGGGCTCGGTCCAGTGCTGAGGGTGTTGGGGGGGTCCGGCGCTGGGGTCGGTGGGGGGCTTGGTCCAGTGCTGAGGTCAGGGGGGCGGGCTCGGTCCTCTGCTGGGGGTCCAGTGCTGGGGGTCGGTGGGGGACGGTGCTGTTGGGGGCGCATACTGTTACAGGGGGGATCGTTGCTCCTCCCCCTTCTCCCCCCCCCTCCTCCTTCTCCCTCCCCCCCTCCTCCTTCTCCCTCCCCCCTCCTCCTTCTCCCTCCCCCCCCTCCTCCTTCTCCTCCCCCCTCCTCCTCTCCCTCCCCCCTTCCTCCTTCTCCCTCCCCCCCTCCTCCTTCTCCCCCCCCTCCTCCTCCTTCTCCCCCCCTCCTCCTCCTTCTCCCCCCCCTCCTCCTCCTTCTCCCCCCCCCCTCCTCCTCCTTCTCCCCCCCCTCCTCCTCCTTCTCCCCCCCCTCCTCCTCCTTCTCCCCCCCTCCTCCTCCTTCTCCCCCCCCTCCTTCTCCCCCCCCCCTCCTCCTCCTTCTCCCCCCCCCCCCTCCTCCTCCTTCTCCTCCCCCCCCTCCTCCTCCTCTCCCCCCCCCTCCTCCTCCTTCTCCCCCCCCTCCTCCTCCTCCTCTCTCCCCCCCCTCCTCCTCCTTCTCCCCCCCCCTCCTCCTCCTTCTCCCCCCCCCCTCCTCCTCCTTCTCCCCTCCCCCCCTCCCTCCTCCTTCTCCCCCCCCCCCCTCCTCCTCCCTTCTCCCCCCCCCCCTCCTCCTCCTTCTCCCCCCCCCCCTCCTCCTCCTTCTTCTCCCCCCCCTCCTCCTCCTTCTCCCCCCCTCCTCCTCCTTCTCCCCCCCCCTCCTCCTCCTTCTCCCCCCCCCCTCCTCCTCCTTCTCCCCCCCCCCTCCTCCTCCTTCTCCCCCCCCCTCCTCCTCCTTCTCCCCCCCCCTCCTCCTCCTTCTCCCCCCCCCCCCCCTCCTCCTCCTTCTCCCCCCCCCCTCCTCCTCCTTCTCCCCCCCCCTCCTCCTCCTCTCCCCCCCCCCCCTCCTCCTTCTCCCCTCCTCCCCTCCTCCTCCTTCCCTCCCCCCCCCTCCTCCTCTTCTCCCCCCCCCCTCCTCCTCTCCTTCTCCCCCCCCCCTCCTCCTCCTTCTCCCCCCCCCCCCCCCCCCTCCTCCTCCTTCTCCCCCCCCCCTCCTCCTCCTTCTCCCCCCCCCCCCCTCCTCCTCCTTCTCCCCCCCCCTCCTCCTCCTTCTCCCCCCCCCCTCCTCCTCCTTCTCCCCCCCCCTCCTCCTCCTTCTCCCCCCCCCTCCTCCTCCTTCTCCCCCCCCCTCCTCCTCCTTCTCCCCCCCCCCTCCTCCTCCTTCTCCCCCCCCCCTCCTCCTCCTTCTCCCCCCCCCCTCCTCTCCTTCTCCCCCCCCCCTCCTCCTCCTTCTCCCCCCCCCCTCCTCCTTCTCCCCCCCCCCTCCTCCTTCTCCCCCCCCCCCTCCTCCTTCTCCCCCCCCCTCCTCCCTCTTCTCCCCCCCCCCTCCTCCTCCTTCTCCCCCCCCCCTCCTCCTCCTTCTCCCCCCCCCCCTCCTCCTCCTTCTCCCCCCCCCTCCTCCTCCTCTCCTCCCCCCCTCCTCCCTCCTTCTCCCCCTCCTTCTCCCCCCCCCTCCTCCTCCTTCTCCCCCCCCCCCCCTCCTCCTCCTTCTCCCCCCCCCCCCCTCCTCCTCCTTCTCCCCCCTCCCCCCCTCCTCCTCCTTCTCCCCCCCCCCCCCCCCTCCTCCTCCTCTCCCCCCCCCCCTCCTCCTCCTTCTCCCCCCCCCCCTCCTCCTCCCTCCTTCGGGGATGTAGGTGGTGCAGATCTGTGGATTGCTTTATGGTTGAGAGAGCACTTTAGATTGTACTCTGTAGCGGATGGGCAGCAGCTGGCACAGGGTAGAGGCATGGGTTTAGCGTTTTGAGTGAGCTATGATGCTGGCTGCTGCATTCAAAAGAGATTTCAGAGGTTATTGGGGGGTTAAATTAATTTTTTGGTTATAAGTTGCTTCATAATACAACTTTTTTTTTTTTTTTTCCTTTCTGCACTTCTAATCATTTTAATTATTATTTTATTTTTTTTCAGGTTCTGACACAGATCTGCTGCAGAATTGATGATGGAATTGCCGTATTCCTTGCTTTGTGTGGGTGACGCGTCCTACATGGGGGGCTGTACATATTTTTATCCTTTCAGTTGCCTTTATACTGAGTTTGTTGCTCTATTGTTATGTAATGAATTTTTTTTTTTGGGGGGGGGGGGTTATAAAGTTTCACTCTTCAGGAAAAAAGTTTATTTTAAAAGGAGATTCTGTTTTTGTGTCATTAATATCTGAAGTTGAAGTAAGTTTTAAATGCATCAGAAATAAGAAACATAAAACAGTAAAGTCTGCAGTTTACAATGTAAAAAAATGTATTTTTGTACAAAAGTTTAATTTGATAAACATAATAAAGTTGAATTTGTACAATATTTAGTCCTGTTTGTATTTAAATCTGTTTATTTTATTTAAATATTTCTGTGAAAATGTTTTATGCCAAATTTATCTTTTAAAGTAAAATTACTAAATTTCGACGAGTGATGGAAATGTTTTTTTTTTTTTTTTTTTTTTTTTCTTCCCCTTTAACACATTCAGTATGTAGCTATAAAATTGGTCAGTGTTAGTTTCCATATTGAAATTTACATTTTAATTACATGCATATGCAGGAAAAGTTTGATGCATCTGTGTAAAGCCTAAGGTCCTTATAAGAACATGAAGTGGACAAGAAAAATACTTTTGTAACAATGATATTCACTTGCAAAAGCTGCGTGGATGAAAATATCCTTAAGGCCGGTGTCACGTTTGCCTTGCGTGTATCTCGAGCGAGTCTCGCGGTGCATTACCTTTCACGGACTCACACTTTCCTTACAGGAGTGTCTGAGCTGCATAGAGATACATGCAACCGACCCGCTCCTGTGAGGAGAGTGCGAGTCCGTGACGGGTGATGCACCGCGAGATACACGCGAGGCAATTGCAAGTGACACCGACCTAAGGACTGTTTCACACGTCTGTGAAAAACAGACGTTTTTTAGACTTGTAAAAAAAAACGCACATGTCCCTCGGTGTGCTATGATTCACGGCACACATGGGTTGTCCATTAGAAATCCGCCATGCGTGCTTTGTTATACATGATTGCACATGGACAAACTCACCTCTCCTGTTCCTGCTGTCCGTGGTGCTGAAGAGTCCTGCGATGCAGCATCCGGCCGCTGTCTCACCTCTACAGCCACTTTCACAGCATATTAAAAATGTTGTTCTTTAAATTTTCTAAAAGCAGATTAATTATATAGTACATTTTAAAATCTACATGGTCAAAATTGTTGGTACCCCTCATTTAAAGTAAAACCCACAATGGTCACAGAAATAACTTGAACCTAACAAAAATAATCTATGAAAATGAGCAAATGACAGTCAGACATTGCTACTTTTCTGCTTCCACAGAATTATTTTAAAAATGAAACTCTTGATACATGCCTGGACAGAAATGATGATCCCGTAACTTAATATTTTGTTGCACAACCTTTCGAGGCATCAAAAAATTCCTGTAACTGTTAATGAGACTTCTGAGCCTCTCGACATGTATTTTGGCCGCTCCTCAAGAGACCTCATGACAACCACCAGGTCACCAGCCTATGGAAATCCTCTCGGACCATGACAAACATGGATTGAGGGGCTTGTCATTGAGGAGCTCGGATATAATAATTTTCAAATCAGAAGCATTGCTATTAGGGATGATCGAATACCTCAAATATTCGGCTTTGCGAATATTTTCCGAATACCTCGCCACTATTCGATGCGCAATGTGCGCAAGTCTATGGGAAGCCTGAATAGTACTGAATAGTTATTCGGGTTTCCCATTGACTTACATTGTGCATCGAATACTCGCAAATGGTTGAATAGCGGAGAGGTATTTGGAAAATATTTGCAAAGGCGAATAATCGAAGTATTTGATCATTCCTAATTACTATACATTATATCAGCAATGAGCGTAATAAAGGTTAAAGTCCCACTTAGTTAAAAAAAAAGTGAGATCTTTTTATAAATATTGTCACTAAATAGGTACATTTATGTAAATAAAGTAGATATATTCAGCAAACATCAGGAACAAGCAGACAATAAGACTGGAAAAATGTTTAACCCCTTCAGTGAACACAGCAAAAATTACATTATACTGTTTACTCAAAGCATCAAACAAAAATTGGACTACAACATGATCGAAAAAACGAGTGTAAATTAAAAGGTATCCTAGAAATGTAATTGTCCTGCAAAAATAAAGATGCCAAACAACAAAATGTAAACTAGTGCTGCGGAAAACACAATCTTTGACTGTTTTACTAGACAAAGAAAAATGAAAGCTCTCAAAATAGTTTGATACAAAAAGGTTTGGGTTTTTTTTTTTTAGAAAAGGGGTTCTCACCCAAATCTAAAGACACACAATATAAATCCGAAACTGGTGTAATTGCAACGTCTAATCATGCATACCACACAGTGAACTGTGTAAAAACTAAATAAAGAAATTATTGACCACCTGTGGATTTGTTCATTGTTCCTCCAAAGATCGCAAAAGGGCTCTGCACACATTTATCCAGAACTCAGAGCTGAGCTCTTAAACAGGAGAATCTGTGAAAATCTCTGAAACACGGGCTTCAGACAGAACCCCTGACTGAAAATTCACTATGAGACAGATGGAGACTGAGCCGCCCCCACGTCAGCAGCCGGGCTGTTCGGATCCGCAGTGGCACGAGGGGCGTCCGGACCCGGGGGTAGCGCGGCCACTCGAATACAGGGGGTATTTACAGGGGATGGTGTATTTAAAGTTCGTGACGCCACCCGTGGTGTGTGGTAAGGTGGAGTACCACCACTGCAGCTGGGAGTACTCGATGGCGATGGAGTGGGCAGCCAGGTGTTTAACCCCCTCCATGGGTGGGGGAATGCCCCGGGACTCTGTGATGGTGGCGGGACGTGCCATTGGGGGTCACTTGCGTACTCACTCAGGCCATAAAGCGTACACCGACAACTTCGTAAACAAAAATTCTGGACGCTGCTGCCGCTGACTGGGAGCATGTTTGGGTCCTGTTTCTGCTGGTATTGCCTGATGATCTGTGGACCTTTCCCTTGGCACCATGTTCTCTTCTAGTTGGCCCCTATAGCTTGAAACTAATCGGGTCCCGCTCCCCAGTGTGACTGAGGGAGCTTGCTCAAGGGGTTCATGCTTGAGATTTCCTGGACCATTTTAGTGGAAAGTCCCCCTCGTTGCGCTAGTACCCCAATTTTGGAGCGGGTGGAGAGCGGATCTTGAAGGCTCCATTCTCGTCGGGTGAAATGTCAGGTTGCCTGAAGCTACTCCCTGACCTAGGGTCCATGTACCCCCCGTCTTGCCCTGGTCCCAGCACGGTAACGGTAAAGACCGCTGACTGTCCTCCTCGACAATACTATGCCCCTTGTCATGCTGTCCACTGGTGGGTGTGGTGCAGAGTGTTCCTAGGATTTTGATTAGCTGGTTTTGGCAACACCATTGGTTAGGGACCCATAACCAAGGAGGAGGTGGATATTGCACCGAAGGGCAGATTGCACAATACCCTGTGACGACCTGATAGGCCAGGGCATCACATTCCCCCTTCGTTAAACGTAGCTCGTCCTCGAGCTACAGTACATCAGAGGTTATTATTTATTTTTTAAAACTGAAGTAGAAAAAAAGAAACATTTTTATTTACACAATACATCCCTCATTAGTGAGGCTGGTTACTTAAACGTTACGGGAAACTTTGTGAGTTAATCTCTCCAACGGTGGAACGCTACCGGTTTCAGTAGTAGAGGAGGCTCAACCTGGCCCGTTGCAGCCTCTTCCTGCAACAGTCCAGTACCAATGTCCCGAATCCCATTAACTCGCCACCCAAACAACCTGACCCCCTGCAAACCTATTGTGGGTCCGTGACCAGGTTACGGTCATGGGCGTTGTAATAGACGACTGGTGGGCACAGGAGGTGCAACTATTTACAAAAACACAAGTTCGTATTGGTCACAACCAGTCCTTTGACCATGGTCCATTTTAACTATATATAATTAACAAAGTCCATGTACCGAGTGTACACATTATTGCCAATCTGCTCGCAAATCAGGTAACTTTCACTCTTTTCATTTAGACCCTGTTGATTAGACACTCATTTCTAAAAATCTCTACATGAAAAATAACAAACTTAGTAACATAACAAACGAAACACCGATACCTAGCAATTTCTGTTACAACATTAAACATTACTGGTACCTCTAGCATTCTTCACGATAGCTCCGTGGGGGCTGACCAAAGTTAGCACGGGTTGACCTCAACTCTAGACCCTCATCCCCCCTGGTGGCATGACAATACACCTCTATAGGTTCCTCGCCCTCAGTGTTGGGTGTAGCTGGTAGGACCCTACGTGTGCGTGGCAAGGGTACAGGCGCTACTCTAGGTGCTGGAGTGGGTGCAGCGTCAGTAAGCCTTTTCTGTTCTAGTTCTTCCATGGGTTATGGGAATGTTAACACAGGGACTATTACTGCTCCATTCTGCATAGGCCAATCTTCCGGAAAGTCACCTAGGATGGTACGGATCATCCTCTTCTTTCCTTCCACCAATTGAGGCTGAGGTTCATCTGCCACCCTTAAGGGTTCTGGGCACTTCTTCAGATGGTCTCGGGATACCGTAGATGTGGTCCTTCCTTGATCCTTGCTGATTAGGCAGGTCTTCTGGTTATCAAAGTTGGATGGCTCTACCACATATGGCTCCTTTTCCACTGATCATCTAGTTTGTGCAGCTTTCTGTTCCTTTTTAATACAATCTCGCCGCGGGCGAAGGTGGTTGCTTTTGCTTGCTTGTTAAAGTTTCTTTCTTGTCGTTCCCGGGTTTGATTCAAACTCTCTTCAACGGACTTCTGAATCTGTTTGTACTGGATCTGGCGACGCGAGTCCCAATCCGCTCCGGGCACGTGGGTTTCGGGCAATTCGACCTCCGTCTCCAAGTCAAACGGGAAGTCTTCCAGGTCTAGGTCTCATCAGATAAGCTGGGGTACACTTGGTGGATCCCACCGGCATGTTGTTATAGATGTCCACAAGGTCTGGTAGTTTTTTAGGCCACTGGTACCGCTGCTCAAGAGGAAGGGTTTTCAACAGATTGATCACTAGGTGGTTCATCTTCTCACACATCCCATTCGTCTGCACATGATAGGGTGTGGTGCGTATCTTTTTGCACTCGTACAGACTGCAGATCTCATGGAAGATTTCGAATGCAAGGCCTTGATCCGTAAGGACTCGATCGGGGTACCCATGCAGCCTACAGAAGTGTGCCTGGAACGCGGTGCTGGCAGTCAAATCTTTAACGGGTACCACCACCAAGAACCGTGTGCAGTGGTCGACTATCGTGAGTGCATACATATATCCACTCCTGCTGGGGGTTAATTTGACATGGTCCAGAGCCACAATCTCCAGGGGCTGCTTGGTGACAATTGGCTAAAGTGGTGCTCGCTCCCAGTAGGGGGCGTCAGCGTCCGGCCTCGGCTCCTTAGCTGGCTCTGGCTTCAGGTGCACTCTTGCGGCCCCAACAGCCGTAGAGATGTCGTGCGGCGGAGGAACCGGTAGCTCTCCAGGCTCCACTTCCGCCTTGTTAAACAGAAGAACCCACTGCTCTGCAGCCGAGGTTGCAGAGTCCGGGTGCTCCACCTCTGAGGACGGGCCCGGTAATGCGGCCGGGTCTGGTCTGGCCGGTGTCAGGGTGACCACTGTCGTGACTGGGTCAAGGGACAGAACCGGGGTTCCCGCAGCTGGAGTTTCATATATAGGAGCTGATGGTACCACTGCCGGGGTGGAAGTAGGTAGCTCGGCGTCCACCGAGGACGGGGTTGGGGGTGGTCCGGATCCCACAGCTGCATTGGCCGGATTAGGGTAATCAACAGGGACTGGGTAACTACTTACCCTCTCTTCACGTAGGATCTCAATCGCACGGGCTCGCACCGCCATCGCCAGGGTCCTCATCTCTTCTCTCAAGTGGTCCAGTATAAACAGGAACTGCATCCGCATTCTCCTGCACAGCTGCTCCATCTCTTCTTCGATTCAGGTCGCGGTCCCGGCAACAGCACGTTCCAGGAACGTTATGGCAGAGTACTGGAGTCCCTGCTTCTCTTCCGCTGCTGCTACATGCCGTCACGCCCCCTCGGTTTTCACTCAGCACTCTTCTCGATGCTGTGGCCCTCTGGGAACTTCCGGTTCCGGCCTCACACTCAGGACGGAGGGCGGGCCTTCTGCTTTGCGCACTTTTGCGGGAAAGATGGCGGAGTTGGCAGGAAACTCGCAGTTTTCGGTCTTCAAGGCGCATGTCACCCAGGTAAGTGAGTCCTGCTCATATCCTGTTCATGACGCCAGGAATTTTGAAGTCCCACTGTTAAAAAAAGACATATACTGAAGTGGATACAATTTGCCAAAGAGAACCTCAACTGGCGTAAAGGAAAACGGAAAAACATCTTGTGGACTGATGAAAGTAAAATTGTTCTTTTTTGCTCGAAGGGCCACAGATAGTTTGTCAGCCGACACCCAAACTCTGAGTTAAAGCCACAGGACATGATGAAGACAGTGAAGCATGGTGGTGCAAGCATCATGATATGGGCATGTTTCTCTTACTATGATACCGGCCTATTTACCGCATACCAGGGGTCATGAACCAGTTTACATATATCACAATACTTGAAGAGGTCATGCTGCCTTACACTGAAGAGCAAATGCCCTTGAAATGGGTGTTTCAACAAGACAACAACCCTAACCAAAATTTTTTTTCCACTCCAACAAAATGGAGGTTATGGAGCAGCAAGTCCAATACCTGGACCTTAGAGTACATTCACACGACCGTCCCATTTTTGCAGTCTGCAAACAACGGTCATGTGTTTCAACGGATGCATCCGTGGGACATCCGTGTGACAAGCGCATTCCTTCCGTTCCATTCCATATACGGTCTGTGTGCCTTTTTTTTTGCGGACCACAAAAACACAGAAGGAGGGTTACATACAGTCTAAAAGTAGAAAGATAGATAGATGAGAAAGACATATAATGTCCCACTCCACTGAATTTTGTAATCTTGCACTCTTTAGTGCCTTTGATGTGGCACTAAAGGGTGTTTAGCCTGGTACGTGGCCAAAAAATAAATAATTAAAAAAAATTATGGGGTGCCCCCAAATTGGATCAACAGCCAAGGTAAAGAGGACAGCTGTGGTCTGGTATTCTCAGACTAAGGAGGTCCATGATTGTTGGACACACCCCAGCCTAAAAAAAAGCAGGCCGCAGCTGCCTCAGAAGTGGCGTATCCATTAGATGTGCCAATCCTGTTGCTTTGCATCAGCTCATCCTGTTGCCCTGGTGCAGTGGCAAATTGGGTAATATATGGGGTTGATACCAGCTGTATAAGGTCTGCTGGCATCAAGCACAGATTTAAGTGATGTCATGGCATCTATCAGATACCCGACATCACTAACCCAGTCAGTAATGAAAAAAATAAAGGACAAACAAATTTTTATTTGAAAAAACAATTCCCAACACATTCCCTCTTTCACCAATTTATTGAAAGAAAAAACAAATCCGGGTCAGGTGTAATCCAATAAGAGTCTCCTACGACGATCCATACTCACTGTCACAGTCAGTGAAGAACAGAATGTTCCCCATTGACTGGGAGAGCAGTGTATTGACCTGAGCTAACATCATTAGGTCAGGCAGGTCACGGCAGGGCATGGCAAGCGCCGACGTCGTGAGGTTAGCTCAGTTAATTAGCTGCAGTGATGAACTGCGCTGAACCTCTGATGTTAGAGCTCGTAACTGAGTTCAATGACCGCAGCGTTGGCATGCAAAGTATGGCGAGCAGCCTGTGATCTCACCGGTACTCACAGCCTCGGGCTGCTCATGAGACTTGAGGTGATATGGCTGCAAGCATGGAACTCAGTGATGAGAGCTGACGTCACGAGTTCAACGGACTTCATCAGTACAGGTAATGAACTTTGCTAACCTTGAGACGACAGCGCTTATCGTCCCCTCAACTGCTTACACACTGCTGTGAGCCGTTGCGGGGCTGGCGGGGGAGTGTGAGACAGACTGCAGGGGCACCTATAGACAGAAGCCACACAGAAGTACGTCCGTGTATCTTACGGGGATTTTGCAGACCCCTTGACTTGTGTTGTGTCACGGTCCGCATTTGCGGAACAGAATTGGACATATTGCATAGTAATGGAATGGACATACGGACACCAATGTGTATTTTTATCAAACTGATGGCACACAGAAGTACTTCTATATGGCATTCGATCCTACACAAAACACATTGAAAAGATGGTCTTGTCAGTAGGTCGGCAAAAAAAGGAACTGAGCAGGACAAACGGAATGGTCGTCTGAATGAGCCCATGATCCAATAGAACACTTGTGGGGTGACATCAAAAATGGTGTTTCTGAGGCAAAGCCAACAAATGGAAATAAATTATGGGATGTAGTCAAAGCATTCTGGGCTGGAAAAAGAGTTGACAGGTGCCAGTGACGCACCCATGGGGTCGGGTGCTTACTCGTCACCATGCCATGGTTCTTCTCCTGGGACGCCACGGTGGCCTCGCCCGGCGGTGTCAATAAAGCTTTGGGATGGGGATTATGGGAGTAGTAGTTTGTGAAGCCACCTGTGGTGAGAGGACAGTTATTAGCCACCGCTGCGGGATTGCTTCTCTCTTCTGAGGTGGATGACTACGCAGCTCAGATGGTACAGCTCTCCACAGGCAGAGCTATGCCCCAGGGAGGATGATGGCGGTAGTAGTCTCTGTCGATGCAGGAGCGGATACTGGAAGTTCCAGCAGAAAATGGATGACACAGATGATGCAGTTCAAGGTCTTTTCTCTCTAGTAGCACACCGCTTTTGGAGCACCGGGCTACGCTGTGATGGGCTTCGCCGATCCCAGATACTTCGGAGGACGAGGCCGGTGTTTCCTTCTGTGCGTCACCTTTAGATGTTTTCCCTCCACCACAGCTCCTGGGCCGTGTAATGGGTCACGGGTGCCTTCCGCACTCCCCGCGTACCCTGGAATTCCCTTTCTTTCCTAAGAACCCAGGTTGAGCCTCTAGCTCCAGACCACAGGCCCCTGTCTGTTCGTGTCTTTGCTTCCTGGCTTGTCTGCTTCTGAGTGTGACCTCACACGGACAGTGTCTGGTGCTGACTGCCTATTGTGTGTTGGATGGCTCCTCACTTCCCCTGTGGTTGCCTTGACTCCCGGGTCCCAGAACTAGTGGGCATGAGGTCCCATACCTCGCTATGGCTACCCCAGCACCTACCATAGTCCGGTCCCCGTGGCAGTACTCCCGTGTATATGTGTTGGTTGAATGTGATGGTGGTTGTTACTGGTGACGAACTCCTCCGTATCCATGATGAACACTGGACCTTAAGTGAAGTGCAGTACACTGTGGTGCCTGAAGCCGCAGGGGCGCCACATCAGAATTTGGTGACTATGCAACATAGATGTGAAGCAGTTCTAAAAAAAATGGTCATGTAGCTAAATATTACGTTAGTGATTCACAGTAAATGCCCGGGTTAATAACTGCTGTTAACAAAATAGAATGTATTAACATTCCCGGGATAGAATGTATAAATAGAATATATTAACGCCCGGGATAGTAACTGTCTCTCTGTTTCTCCCCCATTCTCTGTCTGTCGCCCCCTCTGATATATCTCTCTGTCTCTCTCTCTATCTCTTTGTCTGTCTGTCTCTTTCCCTGTCTGTCTCTGTCTCTTTCTCTGTCTGTCTCAATCTCTGTCCCTGTCTGTCTGTCTATCTATCTCTTTCCTTGTCTGTCTATCTATCTCTGTCACTTTTCCTGTCTGTCTCTTTCCCTGTCTGTCTCTTTCCCTCTCTTTCCCTGTCTGTCTGTTTCCCTGTGTCTGTCTGTCTCTTTGTCTGTCTCTTTCCCTGTCTGTGTCTGTCTCTGAACCTGTCTTTCTCTTTCCCTCTCTTTCCCTGTCTGTCTCTTTCCCTGTCAGTCTGTCTCTTTGTCTGTGTCTGTCTCTTTGTGTCTGTCTCTTACCCTGTCTATGTCTGTTTCTTACCCTGTCTGTGTCTGCCTCTTTCCCTGTCTGTGTCTGTCTCTTTCCCTGGCTGCATTGTGACACGCCAACATTCCATATAAAGGCGTGGCTGCACATTCTTCTGAAGTTCTGGCTGCCATGTGGCTCCCAGCTCCATTCGCTTTAATGTAGGCAGGTTTTTTGGTGAATAACTGTAAAGAGCGGGGTTGAAATTTCCCCTCAAAACATAGCCTATGACGCTCTCGGGGTCCAGAAGTGTGAGTGTGGAAAATTTTGTGGCTGTAGCTGCGACGGTGCGGATGCCAATCCCGGACATACATACATACACAAACACATACACACATTCAGCTTTATATATTAGATATAGGCTCTTTGGAAGCTGCTAGTGAGTGACCTCATGCGCTCAGCAGAATAACCCTATATGGTTTGGACAGCTGCATATATAACATGACACATGGGAGGAGGGGGGGGGTGTCACTCTTGCACATGTCGAAGCTGAGCCAGAATCTATCCAGCCCATGCAAGATGATGTAACACATGCTGTCAGGCCTACAGTATCTAAGGCTTGCCTAACCATTCAGGAACCAAGGAGAGATGAATGAAGATTTCTATTGATTTTGTAAGAATTGGACTATTATTGAACTCTTTACGTAAGCTAAGAAAGAATACTATTTTTTTTCCTTTCTGTAACTGACCTGTAACTTTATTTTTTGGCAAACCTTTTACTAAATATAAAATACATCTATTTATTTTTACATTTTTTTAAGTTCGTCTTTCATGCGCCTTATCACGTATTTGAAGAAAAATATATTTAAGGGATATATTTTAACACACTGGTATTTTTTTTTAACAGCCAATGTTCATTTTTTTATATTTTCTGTAAAGTAGTTAAACAATCTATAAATTTCTCGCCATGTTTTCATTTAGAAAACAGTGTGCAACATTCCCAATGCATGGAAATAAAAACTATTATAACAATTTTGGCTTTAAATCATGTTTTTAAACACATTATTATTTTGAGCACAACTGTACCTGGAAGGAGCACATACATTCTAGTGTCTTCAATAGTGAATTAGCTGGAATGTACAGGCTGCAGTCAGGACCTGGAAGGAGCCCGTATATCTGAAATCCTCAGTAATATACACCAGGAAGGAGTCCGTACATTCTAGTGTCTTTGTGGCGCCCCTGACCTGGTCAGGCACCACTGAGTACTGCACCCATGCTGGGAACAGTACAATACAGGTAATCCAGAAGGCTGACCGGGGTGTGGTACACAGGCGCATAGTGATCAGGTCTCACACATGTACCTATGAGAGGACCCCTGGGGATCCCAGGAGGGGGTGAAGCATGAGCATGGCCTCCATCTCCTCTCAAGGGGTGTGGTAAGAGAGTCTGGTTGCTAGGTGGCGTAGGCAAGAACAGGAGAGGAGGGGCAGTGAGTCAGTTAGGGCAGAACTCCATAGGGCTCAGTGAGGAGCAGACCTGTGGGGCTGTTGCTGTCTAACAGCGCCCGCGCAGTGGCTACTGACGGGGGAGAACGGTCAACTAGGAGTGCTACCCGAAATCCATCTTCAGCTAAAGAGAGGGCACAGAGTGGGAAGTAAGGAGACTGCTAGAGAGTACCAGGCCCAAACGGGCGGCAGATCCCGGAGCGGAGATAGATCCAACTTTCTTTTGCTAAACCTGCCGGTGTGGGGCTCTCAAAGCCCACGCCACAACACTACCAAAAGCCGCAGCCACGTAGCCACAGTTAGGGCCCATAGGTCACAGGAGGCAAGCAGCTGGAGTGGCCTGGTCCAGGCGACAAGCAAACGGCAAACGAAGGGGAGAGAGGCTGCAGCATCTTCCCTGGGTGACCCCCATAGGGACTCAAAGTCGGGGTTACCCCAAACCACCAAGGGCTAAGGAAGGCGAGTTAGTAGTCACCCTCACAAGTCAGCCTGAAGGACACCTGGTTCCCACTTGGTTCATCCCAGCTACGCCCGGGTCACTCACCCTGCCATCAAGTGAGTAAAAACCCTGAAAGACATTCTGCCTGTGTGGAGTTATTCTGCGCCTTGTGGTACTACGCACCTACACAGGGCCCTGGGGCTTGCCTCACTCTCAGGAGGCTACTACATCCGACTGCACCCACCATCAGCCCCAGGCAGCCCTTAACCTGCAGTGGCGGTCCCCACTGACCGCAAATCTGAGAGTGGCGTCACGACAAGAAGAAGATCTCCTACCTGTGACAGGATCCAGCCGAGTGGAGTCCCTGAAGGTAATGCACCGACACTGCATCTACATCAGCGGGGCTTCACATCTTCAATAGTGAATTAGCTAGAATGTACAGGCTTCAGTCAGGCCCAGGAAGGAGCCCGTACATTCTAGCTTCTTCAGTAGTGAGGCAACTAGAATGTACAGGCTGCAGTCAGGACCTGGAAGGAGCCCGTATATCTGAAATCCTCAGTAATTAGACTGTGAATCCTCGCAGGCAGGGTCCTCTCTCCTCCTGTACCTGTCTGTGTCTGGTACTGTTCATGATTATTGTACTTGGTTTTTATGTATACCCCTTTCACATGTAAATCGCCATGGAATAAATGGTGCTATAATAATAAATAATAATAATATACACCTGGAAGGAGCCTGTACACTTTAGTTTTTTCAGTAAAGAGTGTATTGCAATGTACGGGCTGCAGTAAGGTCAGGGAAGGAGCCTGTATATCTGAAATCCTCAGTAATATACACCTGGAAGAAGCCTGTACATTCTAGCGTCTTCAGTAGTGAAACAGCTAGAATGTACAGGCTGCAGTCAGGCCCAGGAAGGAGTCCGTACATTCTAGCTTCTTCAGTAGTGAGTCAGCTAGAATGTACGGGCTGCAGTCAGGACCTGGAAGGAGCCCATATATCTGAAATTCTCAGTAATTAGACTGTGAACCCTCGCAGGCAGGGTGCTCTCTCCTCCTGTACCAGTCTGTGTCTTGTAATGTTCATGATTATTGTCCTTGTTTTTATGTATACTCTTTCCACATGTAAATGGCCATGGAATAAATGGTGCTATAATAATAAATAATAATAATATACATCTGGAAGGAGCCTGTACATTCTAGTTTCTTCAGTAAAGAGTGTATTGCAATCTACGGGCTGCAGTAAGGTCAGGGAAGGAGCCTGTATATCTGAAATCCTCAGTAATATACACCTGGAAGGAGCCTGTACATTCTAGCGTCTTCAGTAGTGAAACAGCTAGAATGTACAGGCTGCAGTCAGGCCCAGGAAGGAGTCCGTACATTCTAGCTTCTTCAGTAGTGAGTCAGATAGAATGTACGGGCTGCAGTCAGGACCTGGAAGGAGCCCATATATCTGAAATTCTCAGTAATTAGACTGTGAACCCTCGCAGGCAGGGTGCTCTCTCCTCCTGTACCAGTCTGTGTCTTGTAATGTTCATGATTATTGTGCTTGTTTTTATGTATACTCTTTCCACATGTAAATGGCCATGGAATAAATGGTGCTATAATAATAAATAATAATAATATACACCTGAAAGGAGCCTGTACATTCTAGTTTCTTCAGTAAAGAGTGTATTGCAATGTACGGGCTGCAGTAAGGTCAGGGAAGGAGCCTGTATATCTGAAATCCTCAGTAATATACACCTGGAAGAAGCCTGTACATTCTAGCGTCTTCAGTAGTGAAACAGCTAGAATGTACAGGCTGCAGTCAGGCCCAGGAAGGAGTCCGTACATTCTAGCTTCTTCAGTAGTGAGTCAGCTAGAATGTACGGGCTGCAGTCAGGACCTGGAAGGAGCCCATATATCTGAAATTCTCAGTAATTAGACTGTGAACCCTCGCAGGCAGGGTGCTCTCTCCTCCTGTACCAGTCTGTGTCTTGTAATGTTCATGATTATTGTGCTTGTTTTTATGTATACTCTTTCCACATGTAAATGGCCATGGAATAAATGGTGCTATAATAATAAATAATAATAATATACACCTGGAAGGAGCCTGTACATTCTAGTTTCTTCAGTAAAGAGTGTATTGCAATGTACGGGCTGCAGTAAGGTCAGGGAAGGAGCCTGTATATCTGAAATCCTCAGTAATATACACCTGGAAGAAGCCTGTACATTCTAGCGTCTTCAGTAGTGAAACAGCTAGAATGTACAGGCTGCAGTCAGGCCCAGGAAGGAGTCCGTACATTCTAGCTTCTTCAGTAGTGAGTCAGCTAGAATGTACGGGCTGCAGTCAGGACCTGGAAGGAGCCCATATATCTGAAATTCTCAGTAATTAGACTGTGAACCCTCGCAGGCAGGGTGCTCTCTCCTCCTGTACCAGTCTGTGTCTTGTAATGTTCATGATTATTGTGATTGTTTTTATGTATACTCTTTCCACATGTAAATGGCCATGGAATAAATGGTGCTATAATAATAAATAATAATAATATACACCTGGAAGGAGCCTGTACATTCTAGTTTCTTCAGTAAAGAGTGTATTGCAATGTACGGGCTGCAGTAAGGTCAGGGAAGGAGCCTGTATATCTGAAATCCTCAGTAATATACACCTGGAAGGAGCCTGTACATTCTAGCGTCTTCAGTAGTGAGTCAGCTAGAAGGTACGGGCTGCAGTCAGGCCCAGGAAGGAGTCCGTACATTCTAGCTTCTTCAGTAGTGAGTCAGCTAGAAGGTACGGGCTGCAGTCAGGACCTGGAAGGAGCCCGTATATCTGAAATCCTCAGTAATATACACCTGGAAGAAGCCTGTACATTCTAGCGTCTTCAGTAGTGAAACAGCTAGAATGTACAGGCTGCAGTCAGGCCCAGGAAGGAGTCCGTACATTCTAGCTTCTTCAGTAGTGAGTCAGCTAGAATGTACGGGCTGCAGTCAGGACCTGGAAGGAGCCCATATATCTGAAATTCTCAGTAATTAGACTGTGAACCCTCGCAGGCAGGGTGCTCTCTCCTCCTGTACCAGTCTGTGTCTTGTAATGTTCATGATTATTGTGCTTGTTTTTATGTATACTCTTTCCACATGTAAATGGCCATGGAATAAATGGTGCTATAATAATAAATAATAATAATATACACCTGGAAGGAGCCTGTACATTCTAGTTTCTTCAGTAAAGAGTGTATTGCAATGTACGGGCTGCAGTAAGGTCAGGGAAGGAGCCTGTATATCTGAAATCCTCAGTAATATACACCTGGAAGAAGCCTGTACATTCTAGCGTCTTCAGTAGTGAAACAGCTAGAATGTACAGGCTGCAGTCAGGCCCAGGAAGGAGTCCGTACATTCTAGCTTCTTCAGTAGTGAGTCAGCTAGAATGTACGGGCTGCAGTCAGGACCTGGAAGGAGCCCATATATCTGAAATTCTCAGTAATTAGACTGTGAACCCTCGCAGGCAGGGTGCTCTCTCCTCCTGTACCAGTCTGTGTCTTGTAATGTTCATGATTATTGTGATTGTTTTTATGTATACTCTTTCCACATGTAAATGGCCATGGAATAAATGGTGCTATAATAATAAATAATAATAATATACACCTGGAAGGAGCCTGTACATTCTAGTTTCTTCAGTAAAGAGTGTATTGCAATGTACGGGCTGCAGTAAGGTCAGGGAAGGAGCCTGTATATCTGAAATCCTCAGTAATATACACCTGGAAGGAGCCTGTACATTCTAGCGTCTTCAGTAGTGAGTCAGCTAGAAGGTACGGGCTGCAGTCAGGCCCAGGAAGGAGTCCGTACATTCTAGCTTCTTCAGTAGTGAGTCAGCTAGAAGGTACGGGCTGCAGTCAGGACCTGGAAGGAGCCCGTATATCTGAAATCCTCAGTAATATACACCTGGAAGGAGCCTGTACATTCTAGCGTCTTCAGTAGTGAAACAGCTAGAATGTACAGGCTGTAGTCAGGCCCAGGAAGGAGTCCGTACATTCTAGCTTCTTCAGTAGTGAGTCAGCTAGAATGTACGGGCTGCAGTCAGGACCTGGAAGGAGCCCGTATATCTGAAATTCTCAGTAATTAGACTGTGAACCCTCGCAGGCATGGTGCTCTCTTCTCCTGTACCAGTCTGTGTCTTGTAATGTTCATGATTATAGTACTTGTTTTTATGTATACCCTTTCCACATGTAAATGGCCATGGAATAAATGGTGCTATAATAATAAATAATAATAATATACACCTGGACAGAGCCTGTACATTTTAGTTTCTTCAGTAAAGAGCGTATTATAATGTACAGCTGCAGTAAGGTCCGGGAAGGAGCCTGTATATCTGAAATCCTCAATAATATACACCTGGAAGGAGTCTGTACATTCTAGCGTTTTCAGTAGTGAAACAGCTAGAATGTACGGGCTGCAGTCAGGACCTGGAAGGAGTCCGTACATTCTAGCTTCTTCAGTAGTGAGTCAGCTAGAATGTACGGGCTGCAGTCAGGACCTGGAAGGAGCCCATATATCTGAAATTCTCAGTAATTAGACTGTGAGCCCTCGCAGGCAGGGTGCTCTCTCCTCCTGTACCAGTCTGTGTCTTGTAATGTTCATGATTATTGTGCTTGTTTTTATGTATACCCTTTCCACGTGTAAATGGCCATGGAATAAATGGTGCTATAATAATAAATAATAATATACACCTGGAAGGAGCCTGTACATTCTAGTTTCTTCAGTAGTGTATTGCAATGTACGGGTTGCAGTCAGGTCTGGGAAGGAGCCTGTATAGCTGAAACCCTCAGTAATATACACCTGGAAGGTGCCCGTACGTTCTAGTGTCTTCAGTAGTGAAACAGCTAGAATATACAGGCTACAGTCAGGCCCAGGAAGGAGCCCGTACATTCTAGCTTCTTCAGTAGTTAGTCAGCTAGAATGTACAGGCTCCTTCCAGATCATGACTGCAGCCTGTACATTCTAGCTGCTTCACTACTGAAGTAGCTAGAATGTACAGGCTCCTTCCTGGGCATGACTACAGCCTGTACATTCTAGGCTCAACCGTATACTGTGCAGCTGTTTCGCTAGATACGGGGTTGGGAAGCACCAAGCGAACAGCAAAAAGGAAGGTAAGGGAAACCCTGTGTCTAGGGAAACTAAACTAGACTAAACCTACTGCTGGTCCCTGGGTCCTCACCACCATAGATAGGTTCCGCACCTCTGCGCCGAGCCGGATACCTGACCCTAGCTATAACTACTGCTGGGCCCTAAATAGGGAAAGGGTGGGATGAGCTCTTCATCAACCCCACTAAAGACACATGGAGGACACAGGGAAATGCATGAACTACTTATCTACAGGTGACACAGATAGAAGTTCAGCAGCAATACCACAGAGGAGTACAAGCCACCTGCTTACAACCAAGGCTTGAATTAACTAAAAACATCACCAGCATCAGTCCAAGGAAGTAACTGGTATTTAAGCACCCAGACAATGCTGAAGATCTGGTGTAAGGCGAGCTCCTGCTGGGTCCAAAAGGGGGAGAGAAATCCAGCAGGGAATTAATACTGACAGCAGGAACAATGGAAAGCCAGGGAGCATTCTGCGCGGCCAGACACTGTGACCTTCTATAGCCAGAAACCACATGACTGTCACACATGACAGCGGCTCTGCAGGTGGAGGTGTGTGGAAATTCCCCATTATTGGTCACAGGTGACATTAACCCCTTCAGCGCTGAGACTTTCTTGGAGTTTTTCTCTCGCTGATGTCTATGAATTGTGAGGTTTTTGTTCCTTTTCCTCTGATAGATACAGACGCCCCAACTATGAGAGGCCGGAAGAGAGGAAACCCGTCTGCCCTCAGTCCTCGGCCCCTTTCTACCCTCGGTCCTCGGCCCCTTTCTACCCTCGGTCCTCGGCCCTTTTCTGCCCTCAGTCCTCGGCCCCTTTCTGCCCTCAGTCCTCGGCCCCTTTCTGCCCTCGCTCCTCGGCCCCTTTCTGCCCTCAGTCCTCGGCCCCTTTCTGCCCTCGCTCCTCGGCCCCTTTCTGCCCTCAGTCCTCGGCCCCTTTCTGCCCTCGGTCCTCGGCCCCTTTCTGCCCCACACAGTATAATGTTCCCCCAGAATGTTCTCATTATATGTTCCCCTTATTATCTCCAGTAATTGTATTATTACAGCGGATTCTCTATGATGTTACATCGTCATCTTCTCCCCATTCAGGTCCCTACAATATCGGATCCTCTCAGTGGAGATCTTCTATAGAAGAGAATTCTCCTGATTGCCCCGTGAAGGATGGATATGGACAGCGACAAGATGGCGGAGAGGATATTACACCTCACCCTAGAGATCCTCTTCCGGCTTACTGGAGAGGTGAGAGATTCTGATGACGTCACATTACATCATTCTTATCTATGGGAATAACAGATGGACAGAACTGGAGAGGTGAGGACTCTGGAAATGTCTGGAGTGAGATTTATTACTGTGTCTCTCCATAACCAGGATTACACAGTAGTGAAGAAGACCTCTAGTGAGCGCTGTCAGGCCCCTGTGTCTGAGGGATGGGGAAGACCCCTGAGCCCAATCATGGGGCCTCCACCTCACCCCCCAATACATGAGGACATCAATGACCAGAAGATCCTAGAACTCACCTACAAGATGATTGAGCTGCTGACTGGAGAGGTGACACTGCTGGGAATGCTGGGACATTATACAGTAACGCTATGAAGGGATCGGGGGTGACGGTATCATTGTATGTGTCAGGTTCCTATAAGGTGTCAGGACGTCACCGTCTATTTCTCCATGGAGGAGTGGGAGTATTTAGAAGGACACAAAGATCTGTACAAGGACGTCATGATGGAGGTTCCCCAGCCCCTCACATCACCAGGTAATAGACAGGACTAAATACACACGGCCTATAATTATCTGTATGTAAGGAATGAATTCAGTCCCTGTATGTGTCTCCTCCAGTTCTATCCAGTAAGAGGACAACACCAGAGAGATGTCCCCGTCCTCTTCTCCCGCAGGACTGTAAATGTGAAGCCCCTCCAGTGTAGTGTCGGTGCATTACCTTCAGGGACTCCACTCGGCTGGATCTTGTCACAGGTAGGAAATCTTCTATTTGTCGTGACGCCACTCTCAGAATTGCGGTCAGTGGGGACCGCCACTGCAGATTAAGGGATGCCTGGGGCTGATGGTGGGTGCAGTCGGTTGTAATAGCCTCCTGAGAGTGAGGCGAGCCCCAGGGCCCTGTGTAGGTGTGTAGAACCACAAGGCGCAGAATAACTCCACACAAGCAGGATGTCTTTCAGGGGTTTTACTCACAGTTGATGGCAGGGTGAGTAACCCGGGCGTAGCTGGGATGAACCAGGCTGGAACCAGGTATCCTTCAGGCTGACTGATGATGGTGACTACCGACTCGCCTTCCTTAGCCTTGGTGGTTTGGGGTAACCCCGACTTTTAGTCCCTATGGGGGTCACCCAGGGAAGTTGCTGAAGCCTCTCTCCCCTTCGGTTGCCGTTTGCTTGTCGCCTGGACCAGATCACTCCAGCTGCTTGCCTCCTGTGAACTATGGGCCCTAACTGTGGCTACATGGCTGCGGCTTTTGGGTGTTGTGGTGTGGGCTTTGAGGGCCCCACACCGGCAGGTTTAGCAAGGAAAGGTGGATCTATCCCCGCTCCGGGATCTGCCGCCCGTTTGGGCCTGGTACTCCCTAGCAGTCTCCTTACTTCCCACTCCGTGCTCTCTCTCTAGCTGAAGATGGATTTCGGGTAGCACTCCTAGGTGACCGTTCTCCCCCGTCGGTAGCCACTGCGCGGGCGCTGTTAGACTGCAACAGCCCCAGGGGTCTGCTCCTCTCTGAGCTCCCTGGACTCTGCACTAAACCGGCTCACTTGAGGGACCTGCGCTTCTGCTCCTGTCAGAGCTCCACTTCCATGCTCCTCACTCCTCCACACTCTGCTTCAGACTGTTTACTCCTCCTTCTCTTTTCCCTTTGTGCCTGCCTACGCCACCTAGCAACCAGATTCTCTTACCACACCCCTTGAGAGGAGATGGAGGCTTTTGGCCCCCTCCACTATTCCAGTGGAGGTCAAGGCTTTTCCCCCTCCTGGGATCCCCAGGGGTCCTCTCAAAGGTACATGTGTGAGACCTGATCACTATGCGCCTGTGTAGTCACACCTCGGTCAGCCTTCTGGATTACCTGTTTTGTACTGTCCCCAGCATGGGTGCAGTACTCAGTGGTGCCTGACCAGGTCAGGGGCGCCACATTCCCCCTTAGTTATCACCAGCACGTCCTCGGGCTGCAAGACAACATTTTAAAATGCATAAAACATTAAAAACATGTAAAACATTTTTAAAAGCACCAGGTACCATACATCACCACCCTCCACCCACAAGTCCGTTAACCCACCCAAAACCCTTTCACGTTGGCCGCGCCTTCAGCCACTTCTGGCAGGATGTAGAGGCGGCTTACATGGGCTGGTGGTTTCAGGGTATACCTGGCCTGGTGGAGCCGCGCCTTCAGCCTCTTCTGGCAGGATGTAGAGGCGGCCGCCACAGTTGGTGCTGACCAGGTACCCTCTTTGTGGTGGAGAGCCAGGCCCCATAAACAGGCATGCTCTCTGGTTGCAGGTGAGCCAAGGCCCTATATACGGACGTGCTCCCTGGTTGCAGACGAGCCAAGCCCCTAAACAGGCTGGCTCTGGTGGTGGTGGTGCCCTCTGGTGTAACTATTTACACTGCGAGAGTTTGTGGCTATAGCCAGTTCATAGCCTTAAGGTTCATTTCTCACATGAGTTTATGTGGGCACATTACTTAAACTTGAGAACGTTGCAAACTTCAAAACTTTTCAAACTGGTAACTTGCTTTACTTATGCAGATTCCTCCTCACCAGGGCTTGGGCCTGTAGGGCTGCGGCACCTGTTGGTTTCTCCATCTTGGTCATCAATGGGTTCCTTTTCTTTTCTTTCCTCTGTATCTTCTGTATCTGTTTCTTTCTCTGTATCTGTTTCTTTTTCTGTAGGACATGGTGTTACGTCTAGCGCATACCACCCTCTTTCTCCTTGATGCATGGTAAACTGTACTGAGTCTCCTGTACGCAGGTTCCTTCCAGGATGTCCTCTGGGCAAATTAGCTCTGACGTCTCTCCTATTGACAAAAATGCCTTCTTTGATACCAGGTGCAACGATGAACCCGTATCCTGACTTCAGGCTAAAGTCTTCCACAATTCCTCTACAAAGGGGTCCTCTGACCTGTGCTTTGGCTCTTCTCAGGAACCGTTTCTCCTTCAAGTCTCTGGCCGTTATTTCATCTTTCTGCTCTGGGGATGGCGGTGCAGGAGACAACTGGGTTCTGCTACGACGCCGTGTCTTGCGGGCTTGATTCTGCTGGGCTGTTACTTCAATGCCTGCAGGCCCCCAGGTGAGGTTTCTGGGCAACTCCTCCTCAGCAGATGGTGTCAGGTCTTCCTCATCCCAGCGGGAATATGGCAGCATCTCCGGCTCTGGGCATGGGTCCACAGCTGGTGGCTCCTGAGTCAACTCCTCAACTTCCTGGCCTCCTCTCCCCCTTAGTTCTTCTTGGCACTCCTTTGGTGGCGGTGCTGGGGATGGACTTCCTTCAGCAGGCCCAGGCGGGGGACTCTTTGGCGTGATTGCTGCAGGGGTTGCCGGAATCCTCTTGGGGGTGTGCGGAGGGAGTATGTACTGGTCCACCAACCATTGTGGAAACTTGGCCTCCATGTCAGCCTTCAGCTGCCAGTACGCGGGGTCCTCCCCCAGCGTGGGCTTTCCAGCAGGGACCTCTTTGGACTGGGGAGCGGTGTCTGCTCTGGCCTTGCAGGCCGGGGTTAATGATGATGCAATCTTATCTTGGCGGGCCGCGCCTGGCATGGCGGCGGCCTGGTCTTGGCGGGCCGCGCCCTGCATGGCGGCGGCCTGGATCAGCGTCGCTGTTGCAGTGGGCTCTGTGCAGGCTGAGCTGGACGTCGCTGCAGCAGTCTGGGCTTGGCGGGCCGCGCCTGGCGTGGCTGCGGCCTGGTTCAGCATTACGCCTGCGGCGCGGATGAGGGTCGCGGTGGCAGCCGGTTCTTTGCGGGCCGGGCAGGGCATCGCTGCAGGGACCGGGTTTTGGTGGGCCGAGCAGGGCATCGCTGCGGCGGCCTGGGCTTGGCGGGCCGCACCTGGCGTGGCTGCGGCCTGGCTCAGCGTCGCCGCACCTGGCGCCTCCTCAGGGACCGCGGGCGGAGCAGCAGGGGTCGGGGCATCCGGGCTGGCAGGGGCAACACAGGACTCACCCATCGTTGGCAGCATCGGGGTCTGAGTCGTTGCCACTCGGTCTGGCGCTCGGCGCGCGGCTCTCCCTTCATAGGCCTGAACCGCGGCAGCCATCTCCAGAAGTTCCATGCGTTCTTCTCTGATCTGCTCCACGACCCGGGTCTCCAGTCGGTCGCAGAACTGGGCCAGCTCCCGATACCACCAGGCAGCGGAGCCCGGTTCTGGGTTTCTGCGGTCAGACGCCATTTCTTCTGCGCCCTCTTCTGCACGATTTCCCAGCAGTGGACTCGTCGTTGCCTCTAGTAGCAAGCTGTTCAGTTTCCGCTCTGCCTCTTTCAGCAGCTCCTCTCCCAGCAGCAGGCTTCTGGCTCCCTTTCTGTCCCGACGTCTCTGGACGCTTCCGCTCTCTTCACAAGCGAGGTCAGAACTCTGCAGGGGATCTCTGGGTAGCCACACCTCTTCGTGGGCGGTAACTTCTCCCAGCGCGGGCTGCTGTTGTTTTTCAGCGCGCTTTTCATGGTGGCAATATGGCGGCGCTTCCAATTTTCCAAGCGGACCGCCCAGGCACATGGTCACCTGTCTGAACAGGTCTAGTCCTTATCCTGTTCGTGACGCCAGATGTGAAGCCCCTCCAGTGTAGTGTCGGTGCATTACCTTCAGGGACTCCACTCGGCTGGATCTTGTCACAGGTAGGAAATCTTCTATTTGTCGTGACGCCACTCTCAGAATTGCGGTCAGTGGGGACCGCCACTGCAGATTAAGGGATGCCTGGGGCTGATGGTGGGTGCAGTCGGTTGTAATAGCCTCCTGAGAGTGAGGCGAGCCCCAGGGCCCTGTGTAGGTGTGTAGAACCACAAGGCGCAGAATAACTCCACACAAGCAGGATGTCTTTCAGGGGTTTTACTCACAGTTGATGGCAGGGTGAGTAACCCGGGCGTAGCTGGGATGAACCAGGCTGGAACCAGGTATCCTTCAGGCTGACTGATGATGGTGACTACCGACTCGCCTTCCTTAGCCTTGGTGGTTTGGGGTAACCCCGACTTTTAGTCCCTATGGGGGTCACCCAGGGAAGTTGCTGAAGCCTCTCTCCCCTTCGGTTGCCGTTTGCTTGTCGCCTGGACCAGATCACTCCAGCTGCTTGCCTCCTGTGAACTATGGGCCCTAACTGTGGCTACGTGGCTGCGGCTTTTGGGTGTTGTGGTGTGGGCTTTGAGGGCCCCACACCGGCAGGTTTAGCAAGGAAAGGTGGATCTATCCCCGCTCCGGGATCTGCCGCCCGTTTGGGCCTGGTACTCCCTAGCAGTCTCCTTACTTCCCACTCCGTGCTCTCTCTCTAGCTGAAGATGGATTTCGGGTAGCACTCCTAGGTGACCGTTCTCCCCCGTCGGTAGCCACTGCGCGGGCGCTGTTAGACTGCAACAGCCCCAGGGGTCTGCTCCTCTCTGAGCTCCCTGGACTCTGCACTAAACCGGCTCACTTGAGGGACCTGCGCTTCTGCTCCTGTCAGAGCTCCACTTCCATGCTCCTCACTCCTCCACACTCTGCTTCAGACTGTTTACTCCTCCTTCTCTTTTCCCTTTGTGCCTGCCTACGCCACCTAGCAACCAGATTCTCTTACCACACCCCTTGAGAGGAGATGGAGGCTTTTGGCCCCCTCCACTATTCCAGTGGAGGTCAAGGCTTTTCCCCCTCCTGGGATCCCCAGGGGTCCTCTCAAAGGTACATGTGTGAGACCTGATCACTATGCGCCTGTGTAGTCACACCTCGGTCAGCCTTCTGGATTACCTGTTTTGTACTGTCCCCAGCATGGGTGCAGTACTCAGTGGTGCCTGACCAGGTCAGGGGCGCCACATAAACAAGAAGATCCCGATGTTCCTCAGGATCATCAGGTAGATGTAGAGAAGGTGCCATGAAATCTCCCTATGATGTGTAGACGGCTGTGAAGGTCTTGTGCTCAGTCTTGTTTTATCCTCCAGTATTATATGTGATATACTTGTGTAATCAATTGAAATACTATGTCCCAAGAATGACAAAAGTATTTTAGGAGTGATACCTTTATAGGCTAACCAGAAAAATTATATTAGCAGCTTTCAGAGCACAGAGGCTCCTTCTTCAGGCAAATTACAAATGAATTACTGAGACTAAACACAACATTTAAATGAATGTTACAACAGGACATGGGAAAGATGATGCCTCCTAAAGATAAGCCAAGGAAATCAAATTAAGTTTTTTCTTAGAAATGATTTGATTTCCTTGGCTTATCTTTAGGAGGCATCATCTTTCCCATGTCCTGTTGTAACATTCATTTAAATGTTGTGTTTAGTCTCAGTAATTCATTTGTAATTTGCCTGAAGAAGGAGCCTCTGTGCTTTGAAAGCTTGCTTATATAATTTTTCTGGTTAGCCTATAAAGGTATCACTCCTAAAATACTTTTGTCATTCTTGGGACATAGCCAGAAAAATCAACTGAAATACTAACACGGTACCACAATATTACCCTGTATTGCACATACTTGTGTAATGAGAGCGGTGGAGATGGCAGGATTAGAGCTGATCATAGATGGGACTTCTCCATCTGTCTGTGACTTTTACAATATTTGTTTCAGGGGGAAGATCTGCCCCATATTAATACTACAGAGACATATGTGAGGGGTGATGAGCGGAGTAAAGAGGAGGTTCCTACAGATAACCGCCCAGGTGAGTAGTGACCACTAAATGCAGAGAAGTCACAGATTCTTCTCAGTCACCGGCTGTAGCTGCTTTATCAGGGTTGTAGTCTGGCCATATCAAATGGTCACCATTCTGCTGCTAGACCACCACATGCGCCTCCACCCAAAACTGTACCCATTATTTTGGGCATTGGACGCCCTTCTGTTGGAGTGAGATCTCTATCAGCCAGATCTCACAGGTAGGATCCATCCTATCCTCTGAAATTAGAAGATTTTGACCCTTAGCTGCCCAATTCTCTAATCTGCAGAGCCAAATGACAGCGTACATAGAATGTGCAGACAACTTAGAAAATCATGGGAAGAAGAATCTAATCAGTATGGTGGACCCCTAAGAGAAAGCGGAGGGTAATGAGGCTGGGGACCTCCTAGATTCTTAGTTTGGTGCCGTGTTCTCCAGGTGAATAAAGATTGATTGCTCTCAGTGGGAGAAACAAAATAATAATCTTGTAGTTGATGAAGAGACCTCAGTAGTCTGGAAAGCTTGCTTTGTAACATCATTTATTATATTTTTGTTCTCCATTAATAAGTATCATAACTACAAGATTCTTATTGTTTCTCCACTGAGAGCAATGACTCCATCTTCCTAGAATCTCGGCATCTTATTGATGGATCTTCCTTCTCTCCCTTCTGATGAATGTGCTGATAGGGGCGTTTATATCCAAAGTTGGGCACAGGGTAACTGTAACATATGAGGGAGGTTAGAATTACCCCACAGTGGGTACATGGAGGCCGGGCAGCCCACCCACATGATTTCCAAAATGTAATTGGAGAAAAAAGGAAAGTAATAACACATAACATAACATTAACACATGGTAATAATTAACACATAAAGTTCTCATATTTTTATCTTCAAGAGCCTGAAAGATATTTTCTCTGAATTCTACAAATGTCCATTATATAAGACCTTGTACTGGAGCCGTCCATTGTGGAGTCCGAGAGGCAGAAACTAAATGTCTAATATTTCTTCAAGAAACTCATCTGACAGAAGATATTGGCCCCTACAATAGTTTGGATTGCCGAGAGCCCCCGAGCCACATACTGTAATTACTCCAGATGTGTCACCTCTAGTTACTAAATCACTGACGGTGAAGGCTGTCGGGGTGGAGGGCGGTCATTTTAGTAGAGGCGTTATTGTCTATAGTCACAGTTTCTTTATAGTAGTTAGTACCAAAGCCGCTCTTATTTCATGGCTTTCCACTGCAGCGTTTTCTGCTCCTATCCAGGCCCCATTTCTCCAATCTGACATCTGTCACTTTACATGATAACACCTTTGTAATGCTGAACCTGATCCCAGTGTTTCTGAGATTTTTTTCTGTGGCATATTCTACTTTATCTTAGCTGTAATGTGAGGTTGACTTGTTTTCCATTTATTTAAACAAAAAAATCCTGAAATTTACCAAAAATGTGAAAGAATTAGAAGTAATGAAACATTGTATTTGGAGGCTCTTAAAATCAATTGAAATACTATGTCCCAAGAATGACAAAAGTATTTTAGGAGTGATACCTTTAAAGGTATCACTTCTAAAATACTTTTGTCATTCTTGGGACATAGTATTTCAATTGATTTTTCTGGCTAAGATTGTACCACAATATTACCCTGAGGGTCTTAAAACAAATAGTGATACCGCAACATATAGTCAATAGATAGCATTTACCATATTCTGCTTTATTAGCCTAAATGAGTATTTTGACTCCACAGGAAGTCTCTGGAAATTTGCAAGAAGTTAATGTTGTAGAGCAAGGGCATCAAATATGCGGCTCCTCAGGCTGCTTCTGGTGGCCCGCAAGCCCGTGCCCCCCTTGATGATCACGCTTGGTGCAGGGGCCGCAGCCGTCAGTGATTTTTTTTATTATTATTATTATTATTATTATAGTGCCATTAATTCCATGGCGCCTTACAAGTGAAAAAGGGTACACACAAATACTAGTACAACAGTCATTAACAGTACAAAACAGACTGGCACAGGAGGAGAGAGGTCCCTGCCCGCAAGGGCTCACACAGTCTACAGGGGATGGGTGAGGATACAGTAGGTTAGGACAGAGCTGGTTGCACAATGGCGTACTGGACTGAGGGTTATTGTGGGTTGTAGGCTTGTCGGAAGAGATGGGTCTTCAGGTTCCTCTTGAAGCTTTTCACGGTAGGAGAGAGTCTGATATGCTGGGGTAGAGTGTTCCAGAGTATGGGGAAGGCATGGGAGAAATCTTGTATGCGATTGTGGGAATAGGAGATTAGAGAGGAGTAGAGAAGGAGATCTTGTGAGGATCTGAGGTTGCGTGCAAATATGTACCGGGAGACTAGGTGACAGATGTAAGGAGGAGACAGGTTGTGGATGGCTTTGTAGGTCATGGTTAATGTTTTGAACTGGAGTCTTTGGGCAATGGGAAGCCAGTGAAGGGATTGGCAGAGTGGCAAGGCTGAGGAATAGCGAGGGGAGAGGTGGATTAATCGGGCCGCAGAGTTCAGGATAGATTGGAGGGGGGAAAGAGTGTTGGAAGGGAGGCCAGAGAGCAGGAGGTTGCAGTAGTTAAGGCAGTAGATGATGAGTGCATGTACAAATGTTTTTGCTGATTCTTGGTTAAGGAAATCACGGATGCGGGAGATATTTTTGAGTTGTAGTCGGCATGAGGTGAAGTGGGGTTGGATGTGTGGCTTGAAGGATAGAGCAGAGTCGAGGGTTATTCCAAGGCAATGAGCCTGTGAGACCGGGGAGAGTGAGCATCCATCACCTTTGATGGACAGGCTTGGTGGAGGAGTTGAATGAGGAGGAGGAAAGACAATGAATTCTGTTTTGTCCATGTTAAACTTTCAGAATCGCGCAGAGAAGAAGGATGAAATAGCAGACAGACATTGTGGGATTTTGGTTAGTAAGGCGGTTATGTCAGGTTCAGAGAGGTAGATCTGCGTATCCTCAGCATAGAGATGATACTGAAAGCCGTGGGACTCTATGAGCTGTCCTAGGCCGAGGCCGAAGTTGAAGATGGAGAACAGCAGGGTTCCACGAACAGAACCTTGGGGGACATCAATGGATAGAGGGTGGGATGAGGAGGTGGTGTGAGAGTGGGAGACGCTGAAAGTTCGGTCGGTTAGGTATGAAGAGATCCAAGATAGGGCCAAGTCTGTGATGCCCAGAGAGAAGAGAATCTGTAATAGGAGGGAGAGGTCTACAGTGTCGAAGGCAGAGGACAGGTCCAGGAGGAGGAGGACAGAGTAGTGTTGCTTGGCTTTGGCAGTTAGTATGTCTTAGTGACGATAGTTAGGGCAGTTTCAGTGATGCGGTCAGAAGCCAGATTGTAGCTGGTCAAAGAGGGAGCAGGAGGAGAGGCATGAGGACAGTTCAAGATGGATATGCTGTGTCAGTAATTTTGAGGCATAGGGGAGAAGGGATATGGGGCGGTAGCTAAACACAGAGGATGGGTCAAGAGAGGGAGTTTTGAGGATGGGTGTGATCGAAGCATGTTTAAAGCATGAAGGGAATACACCAGTTGATAGTGATAGGTTGAAGAGATGGGTTAGGGCTGGGATGAGGACTGTGGTGATGTTGGGAATGAGGTGCGATGGGAGCAGGTCAAATGCAGAGGTGGTTAGATGTGATCTTGAGAATAGAGTTGAAAGATGATCTTCTGTCATGGGGGAGAAGCTGGATTTGGAGGAAGAGGGCTGAGTAGCTATGATAAGGGGCTGTAGGGATTGTGGGCCAAAGCTTGCTCTGATGTTGCCAATCTTCTGCTTGAAGAAAAAGGCAAAGTCTTCAGCTGAGATGAGAGGAGAGGGAGAGGGTGCTGGGGGACTGAGGAGAGAATTGAAAGTGTTGAATAGCTGTTTAGGGTTGTGAGATAGAGAGGATATGAGGGATGAGAAGTAGGTTTGTTTTGCAGCAGTGAGTCCAGACTTGAAAGTGGTGAGGGACTCTTTATATGCAATGAAGTGCTCAGTGGAATGAGACGTCTTCAATTTGCGCTCAGCAAATCTGGAAACCCGTCTCAGTTCTTTAGTCTGGCTCGTGTGCCAAGGTTGCCTGTTGATTGTGTGAGTTTTGGTGTGTGTGAATTCAAGAGCTGCAGAGATTGTAGTGTTATATAAAGAGGCTGCAGCATCTGCGTTGTGTAAGGAAGCAATGTCTGTGAGAGGGAGAAGGGACTGAGAAAGTGCGTGTAAATCAAGGTGTTTGATGTTTCTGCGAGGGTGTGACTGTTTGTGGAGGGGGGTTGTGTATTTGGAGAAGAGAGGGAAGAGAATGTGAGTAGGTTGTGGTCAGACAGGGGGAGTGGTGAGTTAGAGAGGTTAGATGGGGAACAAAGGCGAGTGAAGATGAAGTCCAGCGTGTGGCCATCTTTGTGAGTAGCTGCAGAGGAGCATTGGGTGAGGCCGAAGGAGGAAGTGAGTCTTAGAAGTTTTGAGACAGCTGAGTGAGAGGTGTCGATGGAAATGTTGAAATCGCCCATGATGACGGTGGGGATGTCGGTGGAAAGGAAATGTAGTAGCCAGGTGGTGAAGTGGTCAAAAAGGTGGTAGCTGGCCCTGGAGGGCGATAAATGACAGCCAGTTGGAGGTTGTAAGGGGAGTAGATGCAGACAGAGTGCACCTCAAAAGAGGGGAGAGTAACCGAGGGTGGTAGTGGAATTAATGGAAAGGAGCATTTGTCAGACAGGAGCAATCCAACTCCTCCATTATGCTTCTTACTGGGGTGGGGGTGAGACAGATAGAGACCACCATAAGAAAGTGCAGCAGGAGAGGCTGTGTCAGAGGGGGTGAGCCAGGTTTCTGTGATGCCGAGGAAGGAAAGTTTATTAGTGATGAAAAGATCATGGATGTATGAAAGTTTGTTGCAGACAGAGCGAGCGTTCCATAGAGCTCCTGTTAGAGGGACTGGGGGAGCGGGGCTCAGGTGAATGGGTATGAGGTTAGAACGGTTGTGAAAATTTGTCATAGATCATGGATGAGGGTTCAAAGTGACAATGGGGATGTGCTGAGGAGGACCAGGATTAGGAGAGATATCTCCAGCAGTGAGGAGAAGCAGAGAGAGTGTTAGTAGGTGGGAGCAGGAGAGGCCATGAGGAGGCCATGAGGTAGTCGTGTGTGTCTGGTGACACAGGGTGTAATGTGGAGGAAAAGATCTGAGGAGATGAGGTGGGTGGGGAGGATGGAGGGAGAGATGACCAGGTCATTACTGGGTTTAGGGATCAGAGGCGTAAGGAAAAATATGAAGTGTTATAAGGGTGAAAGTGAAGAGAAACACAAACATTGTTTGCAGAGTCTCTGTATCCAGTTACCTACAGGTTCCTTCCGGTCCATTTCTGGTCCAATTCATTGCATCATACTTATATGGTGCAGACTTGTATTAATGCAGATTAAAATCTCATGCAGACTTCAGAGGAAGGGGAGGGGTCGTCACTTATCTAGATCACTCACATCAAAACTGAGCCCAGATGTGGGGATACCATAGCCAGAGATAACGAGGGGGTCATAAAGAAAGTGGGGAGAGGGTGATGGAGGGGTCAGTTAGAAGCATATTAAATTGCTACAAGAAGCAGAAAGAAGGAAGATCAGTCCATGGGAAAGTAGGGTGGCTGATCAAACATACCAGATATTAGCACAAGCAGCAGAGAGAATGATCTAGATGGTTGGTGAACACGTTGAAACCCTGGGTGCTTCACAGAATTTTATAACGTTGATCCGTAAAAATAAAAAAAATCCACTTTTACCACAAAATTGTTACTTGTTACGAAAACACTCTGCATCCAAAACGCTGCAAACCCTGATCATGGGCACATAGCCTAAAAAGCTAGTAATGGATGGATGGATGGATGGATAGATGTCGAACACATATATAATGTCCCATATTGTAGCATATTCTAAGCTGGCACCCTTTAGTGACTTTCATGTGGCACTAAAGGGTGTTTAGCCTTGTTTTAGCCAAAAAATAAATAAATAATTAATTAGAGGGAACCTGTCACCACTTTTTTGCCCTATAAGCTGAGGCCACCACCACCGGGCTCTTATATACAGCATTCTAACATGCTGTATATAAGAGCCCAGGCCGCTTTGAAAACATAAAAAACACTTTATAATACTTACCTAACGGTTGCGCGGGGGGCCTAATGGGCGTCTCTGTTGTCCGGTGTCGGCACCGCCTGTTTCGGCCATCTTCATCCTTCTTCTGAAGCCTGTGTGCATGACGTGTCTACGTCATACACACTTGCCGATCCTGCTCAGGACTTGAATGCCGGCGAGTGTGGATGACGTCGGACCCGTCATGCACCACAACTAGAGAAGAAGGAGCACAAAGATGGCCGAAAGAGGCGGCACAACAACGGAGACCAGGAGGGGCACTTTGGCCACATCAGGTGACCGAGGGAGGAGATTTATCTCCCATCTGACATGTTTGATCATGCCAAGTGGGAGATAAGCCATCTTTTTAAGGGCTTGAATCGTGATCTCCAGGGTCTCGGCTACCCCCGGCAGCTGAAACCTCAGAGATTTTCCGACGCTATACACTTATTTTTTTTCTTTTTCTTGCTGCCGTTTTAATCCGTAAAGCTGTCATAAAGAGGTTAAAGGTCTGTGAAAATATTTTTTTCTTGTTCGGATATTGAAGTAATTTGTCTTTTTTTTTGTGATTTCCTCGGCTTCATTCTCATGATACCGTCGTTGTCTTTATTGGTTTTGCTTTTATGATGAGGCGGAAGTCGGTTTCTTCGGCAGTTTTTATTTGGTTTTAACGTTTTTTTAGCTACAAAAATAAAAAATGACACAATATAATACACTGCAGTGCGGAGCCCGGATGTGAGTACACTTAAAATTATAAAACTGGCACAAAAATGGACATCAAAGTGGCACCGAAGTGCGTTATGGAAAGGGTTAAATGGCCTTGGTCCACTGATCTATATAGGTAAAACCATAATAATTTGCCCATAGACTGAAATCAGAGAGCAATGGCGGCTTTCCCTTTACGATTACAAATTAATGCCAGAAACCCATTTACATCAGCCGGAAGAGAACTTTACAGAACACCAGTGACTTACCGTATTCATATTTGGGTGAATTGGCAATTTGCTCACTTTGGTGCCAGTTCTCATTATAAAACCCATTTGGGCCGGGCTGGAGTGACTGAGTTTGATGCGAGACATCACTATGTAATGGTGGTGTGAGATCAGTCGCCAAAGTCATTTAACCCTTTCAAAAACGCCTTTTGATGTAATTTTGATGCTTGTTTTGTGCTGTTTTATACATTGTTTGGTTTATTTTTTTGGGTTTTTTGCTGCGTTTAAGTGTATTCACATCTGGGCTCTGCACTCTATTGTACTTTATTATTGTGATTTTTTTTATTTTTTTTTCTGTTTTGTTGTTAACCTGTAAAAGAAAAAAAAACAGAATAATAATAAGAAAGAAACCAACTTCAATATCGTGTTGTTATTGCTGATGTAGAGCGATACCGGTGGGAAAAGGGAAATAAATGTCTGTTTTTACCACATATATATCCCGCCAGTGACTGACTGCAGCTGAGCATTAGAAGTCAGTGCCGAGAGCGCGGTGACTAAAACCGCATCAGTGCCACCCCTATGACTGAAAGCTGGACGTTGTTATAATACAAGTGGCATTGTCTATTGGTCATGAGTGCCCTGACACAAGGAATGCGACACTTGTAGCCCATGTCCTGGATACGTCTGTGTGTGGTGGCTCTTGAAGCACTGACTCCAGCAGCGTCCACTCCTTGCGAATCTCCGCCAAATTTTTGAATGGGGTTTTCTTAACAATCCTATCAAGGCTGCGGTTATCCCGGTTGATTGTGCACCTTTTTCTACCACACTTTTTCCTTCCACTCAACATTCCATTAACCCCTTCAGCCCCCGGGCACTTTCTGTTTTTGTTTTTTGCTCCTTTTCTTCCGAGAGCCGTAACTTTTTTATTATTCCGTCAATCTTGCCATATGAGGGCTTGTTTTTTGCGGGACGAGTTGTACTTTTAAATGAAACCATAGGTTTTACCATATATTGTACTGGAAAACAGCAAAAAAAATCCAAGTGTGGAAAAACTGCAAAAAAAGTGTGATTGCACAATAGTTTTTGGGATGTTTTATTCACAGTGTTCACTATATGATAAAACTGATGTATCTATGTGATGCCTCAGGTCGGTGCGAGTTTGTAGACACCAAACATTTATAGGTTTACATGTATCTAAGGGGTTAAAAAAAATTCACATGTTTGTCCAATAAAAGTGGGGCACGTTTTGCGCCATTTTCCGAAACACGTAGCGTTCTTATTTTTTGGATCTATGGGTCAGTGATGGCTTATTTTTTGCGTCTCGAGCTGACGTTTATAATGGTACTATTTTTGAGCAGATGCTACGTTTTGATCGCCTGTTATCGCATTTTGCGTAAAACTTGCGGCGACCAAAAAACGTAATTTTGACGTTTGGAAATTTTTTGCCACTACGCCGTTTACCAATCAGATTAATTGATTTTATATTTTGATAGATCGGGCATTTCTGAACGCGGCGATACCAAATATGTGTATATTTATTTATTTTTTAACCCTTTAATTTTCAATGGGGGGAAAGGGGGGTGATTTGAACTTTTAGGTTTTTTTTTTTTTTTTTATTTTTTAAAACTTTTTTTTTTTACTTTTTTTTTTTTTTATTTTACTAGTCCCCCTAGGGGGCTATAGCTATCAGCAATCCGATCGCTATTATCTATCTGCTGATCACAGCAATACAGCTGTAAACAGCAGATTCAGTCACTTTGTTTTTCCCTCTGCTCTCTGCCGAGAGAAAACTAAAGTGAAACTTCGTAGCTGCAGGCGTCATCACATGACCCTGTGCTACGATGGCAACCACCGATAGTCACGTGATAACACACGTGACTTCCGGTGGGGGCGGCGGTAAGTAAAAAACATGGCCGCGCGCATTAACATCTTGCTGCCAGACTTTGGCAGCAAGATTTAAGGGGTTAATGGCCGCGGGTGGAAGCGATTCCACCCGTGGCTAGCAGGCACACATGTCAGCTGTTGAAAACAGCTGATATGTGTGCCGATCCACGCCGCCTGCCCGCGGCAGGGGGCGGGGCTTAACGGGACACGATCCTGGACGGACAGATCCGTCCAAGGTCGTGAAGGGGTTAATATGCTTGGATACAGCACTCTGTGAACAGCCAACATCTTTAGCAATGACCTTTTGTGGCTTACCCTCCTTGTGGAGTATGTCAATGACTGCCTTCTGAACATCTGTCAAGTCGGCAGTCTTCCCCATGATTTTGTAGCCTACTGAACCAGACTAAGGGACCATTTTAAATTCTTAGGAACCCTTTGTAGGTTTTTTGTGGTAATTATTCTAATTTTCTGAGATAACTTTTGGGTTTTCATTGGCTGTAAGCCATAATCAACAATATTAACACAAATATACACGTCAGAGAGATCCCTCTGTGTGTAATGACTCTATATAATATATAGGAATAGACCCCTCTGTGTGTAATGACTCTATATAATATATAGTGATAGATCCCTGTGTGTGTAATAACTCTATATAATATATAGGAATAGATCCCTGTGAGTGTAATGACTCTATATAATATATAGGAATAGATCCCTCTGTGTGTAATGACTCTATATAATATATAGGAATAGATCCCTCTGTGTGTAATGACTCTATATAATATATAGGAATAGATCCCTCTGTGTGTAATGACTCTATATAATATATAGGAATAGATCCCTCTGTGTGTAATGACTCTATATAATATACAGGAATAGATCCCTCTGTGTGTAATGACTCTATATAATATATAGGAATAGATCCCTCTGTGTGTAATGACTCTATATAATATATAGGAATAGATCCCTCTGTGTGTAATGACTCTATATAATATATAGGAATAGATCCCTCTGTGTGTAATGACTCTATATAATATATAGGAATAGATCCCTCTGTGTGTAATGACTCTATATAATATATAGGAATAGATCCCTCTGTGTGTAATGACTATATAATATACAGGAATAGATCCCTCTGTGTGTAATGACTCTATATAATATATAGGAATAGATCCCTCTGTGTGTAATGACTCTATATAATATATAGGAATAGATCCCTCTGTGTGTAATGACTCTATATAATATATAGGAATAGATCCCTCTGTGTGTAATGACTCTATATAATATATAGGAATAGATCCCTCTGTGTGTAATGACTCTATATAATATATGCGTTTTCCTTTTTGTAATGAATTACTGAACATAACTTTTTGATGATATTGTAATTTATTGAGATGCGCCTGTATATGTTTATAATCACCTGTAAATATTTCTTAGCTATTTTGTAACAATTGTTATTTTGTATATATGGCTGTTTTTTACCTAATAACAGAGATTTGGATTCACAGTGGTATTTTCCTATATTTCACACATTCGGAAAGGGGGGTGTCAGTTCAGTTTTTTTTATATTTTACTTCTCGCGATGTGCGAGTGTAATTGTTACTATTCACTACTCGCATGAATAGTATGGTATCGGTATACTTGTCATGTGCGTTTTTATGTATTCGCCTCGCTATGTTCGTATGTCCCGCCCAGCCAGTTGGCACCTGATTTGCAGTTACTAAAAATGCTGGGCTTTTTAACAAATCACAGTAATGCCGCAGTCATCTTGGTTGTGGCATAACTGTGATTGGATGGTCGCGCAGCATCATAGGGTCTATAAAAGCCCTTCTGTCGCCATTTTGTGCACATTGCATCCAGAGCCAGCATTGTATGAGTATAGGGATAGAGCAAGCAGCTACTAGGGAGAGTGTAGGCATATTAATAACACAAAAAGCCTATTCAGGGCTACCTGCCGTGTATAAGTCAGTATAGTGTATGGAGGGACAGATTGTCGAGCAGGGACAGAGTTTAAAGGAGCGTGTCACTACCTCCATAGTACCATCCAGAATACAATAGTTTTTAAGAGCTGTAACCACTGAATAAAGTCACAACAGGGAGAGAGAGATTGTGGATTATGTAGGGAATCAGGACATTTTACCACAATATTTAGAGATTTGCAGCCTGGCTTTTGATGTCCACATCAGCCACATTAATACGTTGCTAGTGGCCTTTGCAATTACATAGCAGTACTCTAGCATTTAGTGCTGCCTGATACACTAAACACACAGCTCTTGTTTCCACAATATTTAGGAGTTCAAAGCCTGGTTTGTGGCGTCCACATCAGCCATGTTTATACATTGCTAGTGGTCTTTGCAAATACAAAGCGGTACTCTAGCACTTAGTGCTGCCTGATACAATAAATGCACAGCTCCTGTTTCCACAATATTTAGGGGTTCACAGCCTGGCTTGTGCCGTCTGTCCACATCAGCCACATTAATACCTTGCTAGTAGCCCTTGCAAATACATAGCAGGACTCTACCATTTCGTGTTGCCTGATAGACTAAACGCACCGCTCCTGTTTCCACAATATTTAGGGGGTCACAGCCTGGCTTGTGCAATCCACATCAGCCACATTACTACGCTGCTAGAGGGTTGCCAAATACAAAGCAGTACTACTAGCATTTTGTGCTGCCTGATACACTAAACGCACTTTTGCTTATATACCCTGGAGGTGCTTGCCTGCCCAGCTGCTAGTGTGATGTCAGCGTGTTTCCAGCTGCGCCAGAGGTGGTCCAGTAACATACGTTTGGGAAGGGCTGATCTTACTTATACATTTGGCCGTTCCCTCCCTCATTGAGATTCAGATAGTGGAATACATATTCCATAGCTGTTTACAATGTGCCCATTCTAGTGTTGGGATTTACTCTCCTCCTCCATGTTATTCTGCAGCCCTCAATTTACATTTTCACAGGGCCATCAGTTGTTCATCAATAGTAATTGTAAATTGCTATCAAATAAGTATCTCCTATCCTAGTCACAATGTGGGACAAGCTGTGACAAAGGTCTCCAATGAAAAATATTAGTTTGGTAGGATTACTGTCCTGGTTTGTCCAGCGCACAGTGTGCATTGTTTAAAAAAATTAGCCCTATGGCCTGAGTCATGGTAAACACAGGGAGTCACCATCACAAGGGCTTCCAATGACAAATAGTAGTTAGGCTGCAGTTGGAGTACTGTCCTGGTTTGTCCACCACTGCACAATGTGCATAGTGTTTACAAAAATTAGTCATGGTTGACGCAGGACGGAAACTTCTTTATATGGGAAGGGGCAGACGTTAACAGCAGTAGTCATGTGATCACGTCACATGACTTCCGATGGTTCTGGGTAAGTTATTCTTATGTCGGCACGCTGTTACATCTTGCTGTCAGAATTTGACAGCGAGACGTAAGGGGTTAATAGGCGTGGGTGGAATGCGATTCCACTCGCGCCTGACAGGCACACGTCAGCTGTTGAAATCAGATGATTTATGCACAGATCGCTGCAGACTACCCACAGCAGGCGGCTGGATTAACCTCACACGATCTATGACGTACCCAGTACGTCATTTGTCTTGAAGAGGTTAAGTACCCCTTCACCATGTTGTGCTTCTCCCTTCTTGGCATTATTACAGGCACAGATATCCCTTACTGATGTGCTGGTTTATTGAAAATGGCCCAGTTTGTGCACATTATCCCCCTACCTCTGATGGAACTGGTGCTCGTGTCTCTCCCTATTAATCCTTGTTGTTGAAAAGACTCAGTAACTCTGCCACCAGCGTTGTCTGAGAGTGATGTTTTCAGCAACTGATCTACAATGACCCTCTTGAAGGTTTCCATTGTGCAACCCTTTGGTGACTCCAAAAGGAGAGAAGGAAATTGCTCCTTATACCTTCGGTCCAAAATGGTGGCCAACCAGTATAGGTTGCAGGATAAAATGTGTATCACGTGTGGGTCTGGCCACAGATACTTATACATGAACTGTGCCATGTGGGCCAAGCTGCAAACAGGCAAAGGTTCTGTGTCCTAACAAGGAGGAACAATACCCATCCTCTCCTCACGTTGACTCACCTCTTCCACCTCCTCCTCTCCAGCCCATCCATGCTGGACCGACATGAAGCTGGGGTTGAGAGTTCCTTGAGTAGTATTGGGTATCACCTCGGTAGCACAGAAAAAAAAGTCCTTTCCCTCCTCATCCTCCTCCTCATCACCCAATGTTGGCTCAGAATATTGGCAGGGCTGGGTAGTATCACTCATTGGGAAATCTGGCTCCATAACCACATGCTGGGCACTCAAAGCTTCCTCTTTGAGATTGTTTCAACAGACAGAGCAGCGGGATGGTTTAGCTGATAATAACCTGATCGCCTCTCACGAGCTTGGTGCAGTACTCAAAGTTCTCAAGAACCTCACAAATGTCAGTGATCCACACACTCAACAGTTATGTGTGGTTGCTGACTCTCAGTCTGACAGGCATGTTGAAGCTGGTATTAAGCTACTGCCCTCTGCTGCTCACTAATCCTCGCCAACATATGATATGTAGAGTTCCACCATATGGGCAGGCTGCACATGATTTGGTGATTTGGCAAATTCAAGCGCTTCTGCAGCACTGTTGGACTAACAAAAGCTGTAGAGAAATGGCGGAAATGGGCGCTAATATCGTGCACCTTCTCAAGTGAAAATAAGTTTAGTAGTTGCATGTGCACCAACTCATACTCCGGCTCACTTTTTTGTTGTTTTATTATTTCTGTTTTGTTTTTTTTAACTTCTGAAGTAGGTGCGGCAAGTCAGGGTATGTTTTGAGAAATTTTTGAACAACTAGGTCCAGCACGTGAGCCATGCATGGCACATGTACCAGCTTGCCAACCTTTAAAGCCACCACCAGGTTACACTCATTATCACAGATGACCAGAACGGGTTGGAGGTGGAGCAGGGAGAGCCACTGATTGGTCTGTTCTTTTATACCTTGCCACAACTCTGCTGCAGTGTGTAGTTTCTGACCTAAACAGATCAGCTTCAGCAGAGCGTGTTGCCGCTTTGCCAATGCGCTGCTGCACAGCTCCCTGCTTGGCAGTTATGGTGAGAGTAATTCAGCAGAGGATCAGGAGGAGGAGGGGAGACAGGAATTGGCATATGATGAGGCGGACACCCAAATAGAAGATGGGCCCACTATTCTTGGCGTGGGTAGGATGTGTGATGTTACAGTTTGCAACTTTGTCCCAGCCGCCACCAGGTTCACCCATTGTGCCACGACAGACATGTATCGTCCCTGTCCAGAACAACTTGTCCACGTGTCTGTTAGGTGGACCTTCCGGTTACGGCATTGGTCAGAGCATGGTTGAGATTGTTTAACACGTGCTTGTGTAACGTGAGGATGGCACACTGGGCAAAATAGTGGCACCTGGGAACACTGTATCATGGGGCAGCCACAGCCAAAAGATCATGGAAACACTGGGTTCCCACAAGCCTAAACGGCCACATCTCCATGGCTAGTAATTTGGCAATGTACAAGTTTAGATTCTGTGCCTGTGGGTGTGTAGCTGGGTATTTATGGTTCCTTTACAAAGTCTCAGGCACAGACAACTAGACGCTTCGCTGGGACAAGAAAGTGTATGTGGATGATGTTTGCTGTGTCTGTTCAATCGCAGCTTGTGGGCAGGATGTATGAGCGCCTAATTCCAGGACAGCAGTTTGTGAATGCCATAGCACAAGTGACATGGGAGTGGTTTGACACGCAGACAAAAATTTGGTACTCTGGTGTTCTGCTCAGCTATAGAGTTGATCGAACCCGCCAAAAACCGGGACCGGCGGATCACAGCCAGATTTTAAAAAGAGTTTGATCCGCTCCGGAATCCAGTGCCCATATAAGTTAATGGGGACCGGAATCCGGAGATTAAAAACGTTTGTGGAGAGGATAGGCGGTAGGAGCGAGCGCGGCATACTCACAGAGGCTGTGTCACAGTGGCACACTCCTTCCGGGTCACGCTTTTCCCTTCCGGAGCCGACAATCCTATATTCACTACTTTGCCCGCCCACCGGCGCGTGTAATTGGTTGCAGTTAGACGCGCCCCCACCTTGAGAAGCAGCGTGTTAGCTGACTGTGTGTCGCCCGTGGATCAGGGGTACTCAGATCCGGGCCACGGGGTCACTTCTGTGGGTATCACGGTGGCGTGACCCGGTCTGTGATCCCACGCTCCACAGTAAAAAGGGGATTGGGTAAGGGAGATTGTCCGTGACGCCACCCACGGTTGTGGTGAGGTTGTGACACCACCGCTGCTCTGGACGGGGATCCCGGGAGCGATGACAGGGAGCAGCGTAGTTGTTATGTCCCCTCCGTGGGTAGGGGGGTTGGTTGTCCCGGGGCCCGGTGATGGGTAGGGATGGATGGCAGGCAGGCTACAGGGCCTGGCGAGGTGCAGGGTCACAGGGGCAGCGCTGTGCCGCACGGCACGGTGGTACTCACTCAGCCCAATGATGCACACAGAGTCTCTGCTGAAACAAACGGCTGGATGGACGGGTCCCACAGGCGGCTGCGGTGTTTTCCCCTGACCCCAGGTTGGTAATGTAAGTCCTTTCTTGCACCCTCTGTACGCTCCTCCTGCGCTCCGGTTTCCAGCTGGCTCCCCGATTCAGTACCGGAGGGCCACCGCCCAGCCCCGGCTACCTGCGGTTCCACCAACTGTCTGCCCGGCTCCCTGCAGACGGCCACTACCGTCTGCCTCATTCTCTGCTGCACGAGGGCCCTAGGCTCCAACCTAGGCCCCAGTCTGCGTCTGCCTCTCTGCAGACCTCCTCTCTCTTCCTCTCCTAGACTTGTCTTGGCTTGTTTCCTGCCTCAGGCCAGCTAAACTCCTGGGTGGGTGTCTCCATCTCCTGACTCCGCCCACCTGGTGTGTCTGTCTGAGCCCGAGGAAAGGAATCAAGTTTCACTGGGGATGTCTGCTGTGAACTGCTGGGGGTGGGGGTGTGTGTGTGTTGCTACCTGTGGCCCCTGGCTTGTCCAGGCGCCACAACTGCAACCAATCACTGGTGGCAGGACGGCCGGTGGGCGGGGAAAGCAGTGTATCCCTCGCAAGTGTGACTCTGGCCTTTTTTTTTTTTAATTTATTTAAATTAATAAATAAAAAAAAAAATAAAAACCCTAATTTTCATCCCCAGCCATGATAACACCGGCTGGGGGCTGGTATTCTCAGCCCACAGCCGCCCGGTATTGTCAGCCCGCAGCTGCCCGATATTGCTGCATCTATTAGATGTGACAATCCCGGTGCGATACTGGCTCTGCCCGGTGGCCTGATGCGGTGCCAATCGGGGTAATAAGGGGTTAATAGCAGTGCACAGCTGTACTCGTACAAGTCTGACATGACATCAGCTGACACAGTCTGCCGCTGTCTGAACATGAGCGTGCATGTACCTAGAAACACATGCACGCTCCTGTTAGAAATGTGCGCGGCTGTGCTGCGATGTCAGACTCGCGGGAGTCCCTCGCAAGTGTGACTGCGGCCTAACAAAAACACATGTGTCTTTTTTATTTAAATGAATAATAAAAAAAAACCCAGACGTGCGGTTCCCCCCAATTTTCATCCCCAGCCATGGTATTGTCAGCCCGCAGCTGCCCGATATTGCTGCATCTATTAGATGTGACAATCCCGGTGCGATACTGGCTCTGCCCGGTGGCCTGATGCGGTGCCAATCGGAGTAATAATGGGTTAATAGCAGTGCACAGCTGTAACTAAACCCTAGGTTTGTGATGGCACAGGCGTCTATCAGATATCTGCATCACAGACCTGTAAACGAATGTAAATAAACACACACACAGAAAAATTTGGAATAAAGTACAAAACGCACCCTCCTTCACCACTTTATTAACCCCTAACACCCTGCAGCTCTGGTGTAATCCACACAATGTCCAACAATGACACATCCAGCTCTACTACATGTCACAGCTAGCAGCCATAGAGAACACTGCCAGCTCTGAGTGTAGCCTATTACTGAGCAGCGATAAGCGATAACTACAGCAGAGACTGTCACAGGCTGGGGAGCGCGTCTGCCTGCAACCAATCACAGACGAGAGGACGGCCGGTGGGCGGGGAAAACACTGTGTGTATGCATGCACAGTACAGGAAGTGAATGCGCGACCCGGAAGCAGTGTGCCGCCAATGACTCCAAGTCTCGGTAAGTATGAAACTCTCACTTATTTTTTCTTTAGTTTATTTTTACTTTAATTGCCGAATCCGATTTGTGCACCCGGAATCCCGGGCTCAGGTACGGCAGCCAGATATTGTGGAAACCGCGTGGATCAGGACTTTTACAGTCCGGATCCGCTCAGCCCTACTCAGCTAGGGTCTGTCTGCAGTTTCCAACATCATGTCTGCACTCTATTTGAAACTTAACCTTTCCAAAACTGAACTACTTCTATTCCCTCCATCTTCTAACCTCCCTAAACCTGACATCTCTGTCTCTATGTGTAACTCAGGTTCGCTGTCTGGGGGTTATGTTCGACACTGATCTGTCATTCACCCCTATATACAATCTCTTACCCGCTTCTGTCGCTTGCACCTCAAGAGCATTTCTAGAATCCGCCCCTTTCTTACCATGGAAACTACAAAAACCCTCACAGTGGCCCTCATCCCCTCCTGCTTTGACTACTGCAATTCTCTATTAATTGGTCTCCTCCTAACTAGACTTTCTCCTCTACAATCCATCCTTAATGCTGCAGCCAGGGTCACCTATCTGGCTAATCGTTAATCGGATGCTTCTGCTGTGTGACAGTTATTACACTGGATGCCCATATATCACAGGATACAATTCAAATTGCATGTTCTCACCCATAAAGCTCTCCACAGTGCGCCCCCCCCCAGCTTCTTCACCCTCATCTCTGTCTACCACCTTACCCTTATTTACGCTCTGCAAATGACTTTCGACTAACATCCACACTAATCCAAACCTCCCACTCCCGGATCCAAGACTTCTCCCGAGCTGCACCAATCCTCTGGAATGCTTTGACCCAAGAAACCAGGATGAACTACACCTTACTTCAAATGCTCTCTAAAAACACATATTTTTAAGGTGGCCTATCACACTCCTTAATCAAATTAAATTCACATAGTCCATCCACGACTTCTCACAATATAACTCTCCATCAAACTCTACCACACCCAAAAGTATCTCAAAGATCGGCTGACTGGTTCAGGCAGCATTTATCTATCCCCCATTTCTTTGAGATGGTTGGATTGTCATTGGAAGTGAGCACCTGTACCTTGTCCTCCCCCCCCCATCCCCCCAACACCTCCTCATTGTAGATGTAAGCTCTCATGAGCAGGGTTATCTTTTTTACTATAATTAGTGTATTTTCTCTAACTGTTGCTTGTATATGAACCTCTGAATTGTAAAGCGCTGCGGAATATGTTGGTGCTATAGACATAAATATAATAATAATTCCTGGGGTGCTTGGCTGCCATGTGGTTCCGCATACTGGTGGTGGTAAGGTTATCTTTGCCCGGGCCTCTGCTCAACTTGGTATGGTAGATGCTACAGATTACAATGTTTTTCTCTGAAGGACTTTCAGAAAAAAAACTTCCAGACAGCAGCTGAACACCACCTTGCCTTGAAGTGGGCCACAGTTGTGGTGCTCTTCGGAACAGTTGACCCAGTTCTCACTCTGGGCAAACCACTACCCCTTGGTGCTTGTGTTGTTGCTACATATCCAGCTTCCTCTGTGTTGCTGTGCTGGCTATGCATGTCAATGGTCCAGGTCGGATCAGTGGACTCCTCATCGACCACCTCGTCTTCCATCTCATCCTCCTTCCCAGTTGAGATTGTAGGCTGACCTGATGGCAACTGTGTCTTATCACCAACATCCACCTCTGGAGACAGTAAATCAGGTTCCTCAAACTGGCTTTCTTCTGGCCGTAGGTCCTCAAATACTTGCGCATCAACTTACGCCACCTCCTCACATCCCTCTTCAATGCTGCACTGTGAGAGGCCAGAGCCAACAAAAGGATACATCCAAAACAGATCCTCAGAGTGGCCAAGCTTGGGGTCATATGTCTCCTGTGACTGATGATGGAGGGAGGAAGGAGAACCAGGTTGAGGATTAGATGGGCCAGCCTTCTGTGTATTCACAGTAGACTGTGTGGTTGTGGAAAATTTGTTGCTGGTTAAAAAATGCAAAGAGGCCTTGTTGTCTGCCATCCAAGACAGAATCTGCTCTCGTTCTTCTGGCTTACACACAAGTTTACGGTCCAGACCGGGAAATTTGAGGAGGAGGAGGAGGGTACACAATGGACACATTGTAAACTTCTATTGAATATGTATTCCACTACCTGAGTCTCAATGAGGGAGGGACCGCCCAAATATATAATTAACAGCAGTCCCTCCAAAATGTATATGTTACAGGACCACTTGAGGCCCCTCAGGTCAAAGATCTACATACCAACGGGCATGTTCTAGCTGGCCTTGTAAAGTGCTGGGGAATAGTTAACTAGAAATTATGTATGACAGTGGGACCTACAAAATGTATATTGTCAGAACTCTCCCAAATGTAAAAGTAAAAAAAACAAACAAAACACTGCGTGTGAACAAACGCTAAAACGGATATTTTTTTTTCCTCCGGTTTATTTAGCCTTTTATATACAAGTGATTATGCAGGAAAAACTGTTTCTTAACCTTTTTGCCTGTAAAGTGCAATTTAGGTAAGGTGTTCTTGTGCATCTGTAAAAGTGGCATAAAACTGGGACATCCAATTCCCAGAAACCATATGTGCAACAGAAATGCATGCAGGCTTCTCTTCCAGGCTCTCCCCATTCAGTTTCATCACTTTCCCATCCATTTCATCCTTTTCCTCAGGCCCCCAGACCTCTTTGTTGAGTGCAGCAGAAATGACTCGCATTTCCCCTTGACTTGCATTGTACTCGTTATTCAGAAAGAATACAGCAGGACTTTTATCAAAGAAAGCAGGCACCCCCAAAAGAAAGCGGCGGCCCTCAAAAGAAAGCAAATATCCCCCCGAAAAAAATAATTGCACTCACCAGACCCCAATAAAATTACAGTTGGCAAGTAGCGATGGTGGATGGGCTCTCACACAGAGCTCTGTGTCACTGTCAGGTCCCTCACCATTCCAGCTGCATTGCACCGCAGAGCTGTGTATACAGTGACAGAGAAGGCAGAGGCGGTAATAAAATGTCTGTGCCTTATGTAGACGGCTGGATTTCTGCTCCTGATGCTACATGATTGTGAGTAACTGCGCGGCTCTTTTATTTTTTTTTCTGCCTACATTGCCGTATGAAGGATCGGTTTGTTTGTTTTTTTTTTGTTTTTTTTTAAATGACTCACTGTTTTTAATTTTACCATAAAATGTACTGGAAATTAAGGAAAATTTCAAGTGCGGTGAAATGGTGACTAAAAAAAAATAATTCCATTTTTTTTTTTTTATTGTTTTTACTACATTCACGATGTGCTGAAAGTGAGCGGTCAGCGTGATTCTCCAGGTCAGTGTGATTACGGCAATATCAGACATCTCTTATCTAAGTGGTGACTAGAGATGAGCGGACCCATGGACGTTCGGCTTCTGCTGGTCTCGGTGAACATTTATAAAGATCGGTTCTGGACTTGGACTTGACCTGAACTTTATTTGAAGTCACTGATTGGCAGTTCGGGTCTCCGCCCACATGCAGCCATAAACAGATCACTAACAGGGGAGGGCGGATTTTTTCAGTTTTATTTTTTGGTATACAATACATCTGATCACACGAGAGTGGTTTGCAGACGTAAAGCTCCCGAACCCAAAACTGAACTCTGCTATCTTGGAGAAGTCTGAGTTTGTACCGAAAACCGAACTTCAGGTTCACTCATCTCTAGGAGTAAATAAAAATCAGACTTTTGTAAAAAAAAAACAAAAAAAACCCAAAACATTAAAAAATCGGTTTGTGTCTCCATTTTCCGACATCGGAGTTGAGTGAGGACTTGTTTTTGTTTCATGAGCTGAGTTTTTCATTGATACCCTTTTTAGGTGCAATACTTTTATGGGTCGGTTTTGCTACTTCATTTCATGTTGAAATTTTTTTTCCTACACAAATGATATCTTCTCTCCATTATTATCTCCATTAATGTTACATATCGGCTCATCTCCTTCCCATTCAGGTCCTTATAATATCAGATCCTTTTAGTGATTTTTTTCTGTTTCAGAAAATTTTCTGTTCACAATGGATATGGACAGGGACAAGATGGCGGAGAGGATATTACACCTCACCCTAGAGATCCTCTTCTGGCTTACTGGAGAGGTGAGAGATTCTGATGACGTCACATTACATCATTCTTATCTATGGGAATAACAGATGGACAGAACTGGAGAGGTGAGGACCCTGGAAATGTCTGGAGTGAGATTTATTACTGTGTCTCTCCATAACCAGGATTACACAGTAGTGAAGAAGACCTCTAGTCAGCGCTGTCAGGCCCCTGTGTCTGAGGGATGGGGAAGACTCCTGAGCCCAATCACGGGGCCTCCACCTCACCCCCCGATACATGAGGACATCAATGACCAGAAGATCCTAGAACTCACCTACAAGATGATTGAGCTGCTGACTGGAGAGGTGACACTGCTGGGAATGCTGGGACATTATACAGTAACGCTATGAAGGGATCGGGGGTGACGGTATCATTGTATGTGTCAGGTTCCTATAAGGTGTCAGGACGTCACCGTCTATTTCTCCATGGAGGAGTGGGAGTATTTAGAAGGACACAAAGATCTGTACAAGGACGTCATGATGGAGGTTCCCCAGCCCCTCACATCACCAGGTAATAGACAGGACTAAATACACACGGCCTATAATTATCTGTATATAAGGAATGAATTCAGTCCCTGTATGTGTCTCCTCCAGCTCTATCCAGTAAGAGGACAACACCAGAGAGATGTCCCCGTCCTCTTCTCCCACAGAACTGTAAACAAGAAGATCCCGATGTTCCTCAGGATGTGTTTCCTCCAGCTCTATCCTGTAAGAAATCTCTACTCATTTTCTTTCTGCACTCATTTTGTGTTTACATCTTTAGGCTTTCTGCTCTGTTTTTTTTTTTTTTCAAATGTATTGTCTTTCCTTCTGTTTGTTTCTAGTGCCTTCTCTATGTTGTTATGAAGGCAGCTCAAAGACCTGCAGAGGGTTTATGAATACCCTTTTTCCCCGAAAAGACGACCTACACCAAAAATAAGACCTATAATGATTTTACGGGATTTTTGGAGAATGCTTGAAATATGAGCCCTACTCAAAAAATAAGCCCTAGTTACTCTCAGGGCCAGTGTTGGAAGGAGTCAAACTGTGCAATTTCTCAGGAACCCCGCTCTCTTAGGGATCCTATCAGTTGTATTCTAAGGTTGATTGATTAAGGACCTTTGATGACTTCAAAGTCATGTGACATGATGTAACCCAAGGTCTCTTAATTACAGGAGTCTAAATGAATTGAACAGAAGACAGGCTGGCTTGCTGAACTGGCGTTAGGGAAAAGGGAGTGCAAACTGAGCAATTTCATATCCCCATCCTCCTAGCGGCCCCACTGTTTATATGCCTATTATAGGACTGCTTAAGGTCCTATTTGACAATGTCTTTGAACACATGCTGTAGAGGAGAAAGTATCGCTGAACTATTTCATTAATGCTAGTTTAAGTTTACCTATACTGGTCTGGTGAGGTGTTGTGATCCAGACTTACGGGTGGTTGTAGTGTTAACCCTTGTGGTCTTTTTGTTGCTGCCTTTCTGCTCTTGCTATTCTCCTAAAGCCTGCTTTACATGTTACGATTTCGCATACGATATCGTATGCGATCGTAACTGCCCCCATCGTATGTACGGCACGTTCAATTTGTTGAATGTTCCGCACAAACGATTAACCCCCCATCACGACCTCGATGTGGGCGGCGAACGTCCACTTCCTGGAGTGGGAGGGACCTTCGGCATCACATCGACGCCATGCGGCAGCCGGGCAATAGAAGCGGAGGGGCGGAGATGAGCGGGACGTAAACATCCCACCCACCTCCTTCCTTCCGCATTGCTGGCCGGGAGCTCCAGGACACAGGTAAGATCTGTTCATCATTCCCGGGGTGTCACAAACAGCGATGTGTGCTACCCCGGGTACTATGAACAATCTGACGTTCAATTTTTAGGAATTGAACGACGTGCATGCGATGAACGTTTTAACGTTAAATCGCAATCGCACGTACCTGTCACACACTACAATGTAACTTACGATGCCGGATGTGCGTCACTTACAACGTGACCCCGCCGACACATCGTAAGATATATTGTAGCGTGTAAAGCGGGCTTTCGTCTCTGTTTATTTCTGTGAGTTTGCAATGTGTTCCGTCTGTCTTAATCTGTGTTTCCCATGTGTCTTAATCTGTGTATCCATCATATTCCTGTCCCTTCCTTCCCCGGGGGGATAACAGATTAGATCTGGTCAGGAGAATAGTAAGGCATGGGACTCCGGCATCTCCATCTTCAGGGGTAATCCAGCATGAGGGACAGTATAGGAGCCCCCTGTCCCTCATTATCCTGCAGTCACATTGTCACAATCAATCAGATTATTTACTGTAACACATTCCAGAGAACTGGTGCTAGGAATGGGAGATCCGAATTATCGAAGATGTAACTCTTCAGCCTGCTTTACACAATACGATCCAGCATACGATATCATATGCGATTGTACCCGCCCCCATCGTATGTGCGGCACGTTCAATTTGTTGAACATGTCGCACAAACGAATAACCCCCCCGTCACACGTACTTACCCGTCCATACGACCTCGATGTGGACGGCGAACATCCACTTCCTGGAGTGGGAGGGACGTTCGGTGTCACATCGACGTCACGCGGCAGCCGGCCAATAGAAGCGGCGGGGCGGAGATGAGCGGGACGTAAACATCCCGCCTACCTCCTTCCTTCCGCATTGCCGGCGGGAGCCGCGGGACCTAGGTAAGATCTGTTCATCTTTCCCTGGGTGTCACACGCTGCGATGTGTGTTACCCCGGGTATGATGAACAACCTGACGTTGAATTTTTAGGAATTGAACGACGTGCATGCGATGAAGGTTTTACTGTTCAATCGCAATCGCACGTAGCTGTTACATGCTACAATGTAACTTACGATGCCGGATGTGCGTCACTTACGACGTGAGCCCGCCGACACATCGTAAGATATATTGTAGCGTGTAAAGCGACCTTTAGATATCGAAATTGGACAACAGATTCAGAATACATTTTTCCTAATTTAATTATGCTAAGGTTTAAAAAAATAAATGTACTATCAACATCATATCATTAAAAATAAATAACATTGTGTTTATTTTTAGCAGATGACTGTATTGGGCGTTCAGATGGAGATCTAATATCTTCAGAATTTATGACAGATGATGAAAGTATCACATATGAAGAGCATGCTGTTGTCCCAGATATACCTCCAGTCCTTCCTCGGAAAGCTCTATCATCAGATCTTTGCAAACAAGTCCAAAATTCCGATTTATCACAGAATTGTAAGCAAAATAAAAGTTACAGAAGGGATGTGGAACATGAAATGACTCCTACAAGGGAAAAAGCATTTTCATGTTCAGAGTGTGGGAAATGTTTTACCAGGAAATCAAATCTTGTTGCCCATCAAAAAATTCACACAAATGAAAAGCCGTTTTCATGCCCCCAATGTGAGAAATGTTTTACTTGGAAATCAGAATTTGTTGTGCATCAAAGATCTCACACAGGGGAGAAGCCATTTTCATGTTTAGAATGTGGAAAATGTTTTATTCGGAATTCAGCCCTTATGAGACATCAGAAAATTCACACAGGGGAGAAGCCATTTTCATGTTTATACTGCGAGAAATGTTTTATTCAGAAAACAGCTCTTGTTATACATCAAAGATCTCATACAGGGGAGAAGCCATTTTCATGCTTTGAATGTGGGAAATGTTTTATTCAGAAGTCAGATCTTGTTGAGCATCAAAGAATTCACACAGGGGCGAAGCCATTTTCATGTTCAGAATGTGGGAAATGTTTTACTAGGAAATCATATCTTATTTCGCATCACAAAAGTCACACAGGGAAGAAGCCATTTTCATGTTCAGAGTGTGGGAAATGTTTTAATTGGAAATCACAACTTGTTGTGCATCAAAGATCTCACACAGGGAAGAAACCACTTTCATGTTCAGAGTGTGGGAAATGTTTTAATTGGAAATCACAACTTGTTGTGCATCAAAGATCTCATACCGGGGAGAAGCCATTTTCATGTTCAGAATGTGAGCAATGTTTTATTCAGAAATCACTTCTTGTTTGGCATCAAAAATCTCATACGGGGGAGAAGCCATTTTCATGCTTGGAATGTGGTAAATGTTTCACTAGGAAATCAACTCTTGTTGACCATGGAAGACTTCACACACGGGATAAACCATTTTTATGTTCTGATTGTGGAAATTGTTATTGTCAGAAATCAGATCTTGTTAAACATTTGAAGAAGCCGCACAGGGAAGGAACCTCTTTCATGTGAATATTTGAAATGTTCAAATGGTATATCAATTCTTGTTGACTATGAGAAAACCCACACAGTAGAGGAGCCATTCTTGCATTTGGAATTTGGCAAATGTTATCATTAATCAGGTCCTGTTGTCAGATGAGTCACATGGGAGAAGCCATCATGATGTACCGTGCGTCAAAAGGTTTTATCCAAAAATCAATTGCTCAAGTAAGAATTGGTCATGGAAAGCACAATTTTCTCTCTTTTTAAACTTACTGTATTATTATGACCATAAAACACATCTCGGTTTTAGAGGTGGAAAATAGGAAAAAAATGTAAAGAAAAACTGTAGTCATGATGGACTATTATGGGGGGGGGATCTGCTGCTGACGTTGTTATAGGGGGTAATATCCTGCAATTCTGTACTAATGACCCCCATCCTGGGCCCCTTGCAGTTATGTGTCTCTCATCCTGGTGTATATGGCTTTCATCCTGGTATATAGGATCCCATCTTGATATTTACAGGTGAAAATGGGCCCCCTTACCTCTGGGGCTGCAGGTTCCACCAATGATATGTCTGGTTCTGCTGTCATCCTGCTATACATGTCCCTCATCACACTGCAGACATAAAAAAAATGATTATACTCACCATCTCTCTGCTCCCCCAGTGTGCGGTGTTGTCTCTGATGTTGGCAAGTGAATTCAGTGTGTAAGCGGCGCATCGCATGACGTCACTGCCATACACCTGCAGTTACACGCGAACATCAGCTGCCGGAATGTTCACTGCTCCCCACACCCGAGATTATGGGCTTCGGGAGCAGTGATTATTCATTCTCTAATAGCAGACACTCGTGATCACCCAGCCGCAGCATTAAGTTGGCAGCTGGGTTATCATGTGCCTGTTATTAAAGAGAATGAATAGTCACTGATCCCCATGCCTACAATTCCTCCCACCCCTCGATGCCGGCTTTAGTGGCTAGAGGTAGACAGGATTATGGGAGTGAGCAGCAGTGAATATTCACTTTCGCTATTTTTGGGCGCATTGTTAGCCCCGGCGCTGGTTCCTGCCTCCTGTGACCTACTCCTCCACCGCTACCCGTTCAGCCTCATTCGAGGGCATTCGAACTATGAGACATCACCCCTCCCTTCCTACACATTTTTTGGTGGGGTAGAAATGTCTCTTTAAGTCTGAAAAATATGGTAATTGGTTAACAAATAGTAAAAGTAATAAAAGTACAATAGTCAAAATCACATATCATAAAAGGGCACAAATTATTGTGAATCTGTCTGACCGTTTCAGGCACCACCCTCTTTCACTAAACTCCTCTGACAATTTTTATAAGAAGTGTCTCTAATGTCCCCCAAAAGAAACTTACAGGTTGTGAGATCCCACAACCCTCAGTGATCACTCACAGTGAAAGAGTGAGCTCTATGACCCCAGCTCTGCGGCATCCTTCTTAAGCAGTTCAGTAAAACCTTAAAAAAGTATGTGACCGCACTGGATTAGTTGAGAGAGCAATGTCTCGTGCTTAGAGCAGCTGCAAATATTTGTGGGATCCCGCTCTGCACACTGAGATCCCACAAAATGGAAATTCGGACTCAACTTTGCTAGTAAGTTGGGTATTTCGAGAGCCTTTAGGAACATTTGTGAAAGGTTATGATACTGGATTATATTTAGATAATTCACTAATCTCAGGTTGTCCACTGCTTTATTTACTAAAAAGCGCAGCCCCAGATTGGAGATAGGAACTCTGAAGTATATCACATTGTATATAATTGCATTTCAAACCTTGTTGTTTTGTTAATAAATGCTTGTAATATACAATATATTCTTCATGCCTGTCTTTAGCTATTGTCTAGATGTGATCATTTTGCCTCAGGACCTCTGGAGTTGAGGCACAGCTGTAGACATTTCACACAAAAATAGTGAGGGGAGAATTGAATCACACTGCATCCTAGTGTCACGCTAGGTACAGGGAAGTACCAAGCGGATGGCGAAAGGGAATGGGAGGGAAACCTTGTGTCTAGGAAGATTGTGACCCCTGACTTAATCTACTGCTGGTCCCTGGGGTCCATCAACACCCTAAATAGGTTCCGTACCTATTCGCCAAGCCAGATACCTGACCCTAGGTATCCCTAATGCTGGGCCATGAATAGGGAACTGGTGGGATGAGCTCTTCGTCAACCCCACTAATAAACAACTATAGAAACACAAAGGGGACACGGGGAAAAGCATGAACTACTTATCATTAGATAACTCAGATAGAAGTTCAGCAGAGCTTTCAGCAACAATACAGAGGAGAACAAACCACCTGCTTGCAACCTCGGCTTGAAGGAACTGAAAATATCACCAGCACAATCTAAAGGAAGGAAGGGACTATTTAAACACCAAGGGAATACTGATAATCAACAGCTGGGTGGAAGTCGAGCTCCTGCTGGGTCCAAAAGGAAGAGTGATGAATCCAGCAGGAAAGCTACCTATACCAATAAATACTGACAGCAGGAACGATGGAAAGTCAGGGAACATTCTGCACAGCCAGACACTATGACTGTCGATGGCAAGAAACCACGTGACTGTCAATAGCAAGAAACCACATGACTGTCTGTCACCCGTGACACCTAGATATGTGGAAGTTAAGACAATCAAAGTTTTATGCCAAAAAAATTGTCACACAAACTTCGAAAAGTATCACAGATTTGGCGTAACTCAGAGTCGGTGAAGAGCAAGTAACATTTATGATACCTATGCTGGGGTTTTCTGAATTAATGGGGATCTGTCACTAAATATTTACCTCATAATTAAAAATCTGAATAATATAAAAATAGTGACTCTAATTCCAATGATGTGTCACTTACTGGGCTGCTTGCTATAGTTCTGATAAAATCACTGTATAATCGCTAGGGGATTATCACTAGAGAACTAGTAAAACTGCTGCCATGTATCTCCATCTCCATCTCCATAAGCTCTGTATAACCCCGTCCCCACCCCTGATTGGCAGCTTTCTGTCTATGCTCATTGTGCACAGCTGCCAATCAGTGGTGTGGGCGGGGTTATACACAGAGCAGCATTTCGAGAACTAGTAGATCTTAAAAGGAAGGTGTTGTACCCAAAAAAAAAATGTCAATAACTGAAAAAATGTAAAGTATTATTGTTTTAATGTTTTGTTTAAATATTATTTGTTTTTAATTGAGCAAAATATAAAAAGAAAAATTAAAAAGTTTGATATTTTCCACTCTTAAACACTAGGGGGAGCAGCTACTGAAATCCTACTGTAGAAACAGCTCACATTGCAGCTGCAGTAAAAGTGGGCAGAATCTGCTCTCCTGTGTGTAATGTCACAGCTCCCCTTCCCAATCTGGGTGTTTCCAAAAGAATAAGCGAGAATGACGTTTAGGGACACAGTGCAGAGACATTTTGTTGGTGACCACAAATGTCTAAAGTGTCACCAAAGACAGCTACATAGTGCTCCCCACATAACGCTCTGCGCGCCCCCTACCAGCAATGCTCTGCTGCATGTATGCCCATCCGCAATGTTCTGTCACATGCACGCCCGTAATGCTCTGCCACACGCATGCACACAGTGTGTGTGGGTGTGTGTGTACACTGTGTATATACTGTGTGTGTGACCAAGCACCAAGCATGAGGGCGGCGGAGCCAGCATGTGTATATACTATATACTATGTACTGTGTGTATATACTGTGTGAATGTACTGTATACCGTGTGTATATACTGTGTGTGTTACCAAGCAGCATGAGGGAGGCGGACCCAGCGTGTATATATACTATACACCATGTACTGTGTGTATATACTATATACTGTGTGTGTATATACTATATACCATGTGTACAGTGTGTATATACTGTGTGTGTGACTGAGCAGCATGAGGGTGCAATGCTCTGCATGCACACATTCAATGCTCTGCATGCACGACCACCCGCAATGCTCTACATGCACGACCACCCGCAATGCTCTGCCGCCCGCAGTGCTCTGCCACATGCATGCACACACACAATGCTCTGCCACACGCACGCACATGCAATGCTCTGCCACATGCACGCCCGCAATTCTCTGCCACATGCACACACAATGCTCTGCCACACTCGTGCCCGCACGAAATGTTCTGCATGCACGCACGCAATGCTTTGCATGCATGCACGCCTGCAATGCTCTGCATGTACACACGCCCACCCACAATGCTCTGCCACACGCATGCACACACAATGCTCTGCCACACGCACGCCATGTTCTGCATGCATGCATGCACGCACAAAATGCTCTGCATGTATGCACGCCCACCCGCAATGCTCTGCATGCACGCACACACACACAATGCTCTGCCAAGCACGCACAATGCTCTGCCACACGTACGCACAATGCTCTGCCACGCACACAGACAATGCTCTGCCACACGCACACACACAATGCTCTGCCCCAAACACACACACAATGCTCTGCCACGCAGGCACACACACAATGCTCTGACACATATGCACAAACAATGCTCTGATAAACGCACGCACACAAAATGCGCTGCCGCACACACACAATGCTCTGCCATGCACGCATGCACACACAATGCTCTGCCATGCACGCATGCACAATGCTCTGCCATGCACGCATGCACAATGCTCTGCCATGCATGCATGCACAATGCTCTGCCATGCATGCATGCACAATGCTCTACCACGCATAATCTCACAATGCTCTGCCACGCACACACCATGCTCTGCCACGCACGCACACACAATGCTTTGCATGCACACCTGCTGCGGCAAGGAGAGCGGGAGGGCGGTACACTACTCACACAGGCCGACAGGTGACAGGCCAGGGGGGGAGAGCATGGGGGTGTCATTGGAGACAGTAGCATCAGCGGCGGGGGAGAGGCGCCGGTTGTTAAAAATAAATGTCCTACATATATTTTTCTTTAGATATGTGATAAGACGTATGAGAAATAGACTTCAAAAATGTAAAAATAAATAGATGTACAGTATTTTATATTGAGTAAAAATGATTGACAAAAATAGAACAGTTCATTAGTTAAGTTACAGAAATGAAAAATAGTATTCTTCATTAGCTTACATGAGGAGTTCAATAATAGTCCATTTCTTTACTAACTCTGTAGAAATACGTTTCGTCATCATCCGCGCTTTATCCTAGATGGGTGGATGGATCAGGCTGCAGCAGCTTCGACATGTGTCCTCTCGCAGACACCCTCCCCCACCCCCCGAGTAGGCTCTTTCCCCCCCAAAAAAGTACGTGAATATCATATGGTATGATATATATAGATTTCTAATGCAGCTGTCAATGCACATATAAAGAAAACCTACCGTACACATGATGTAATGCTACAGACAAGACTATGTCAGCATATATATATATATATATATATATATATATATATATATACTCATTACAGACTCAAAATATTACTTATTCTATAAATTATGTCATCAGTAAATTCTACCATCTGTACATCTATTATCTGGATGTCTTATATTATAAATTATTTGATAAATGTGAACTTTTTACAATTCCTCCTGTGGAGGGAAAATTTACATGAAACCCTCCAAATAAATTAATATATCATTAAGATAACATATCTTCTTTCCTTCTTTGGAATAGTGGATTAATGTCAATAATAATGATGAAAATAATATTAATTTTCATTATTCATGTTGTATGTAGAGTTGAACGATGTTCGAGGTTCGCCAATTTCATGTTCGAGTGATTTTTTCAGGGTGCTCGAGATCGAACTCGAACGCGAGCTTTTTCCTAAAAGCTCGATAGCTCGAGTTACGTTCAATAACGGTTCGATCAGCAAAAAGCCTAGCTAGTTATTAGCTGGCTTTTCATTGTAATAGTGTGAGTCACTGTGATTCACGCTATTATCAAATTTCAGCGTATAGTGTGCGGGGGACGCGGTTTAGATCTGTGGTGCTGAGAAAATGCCGATCGCCTTTTTTTTTTTCCTAAGCGTGCGTGCAGTGGGGCGGTCCAGGATGTCAGCCAATCACAGACACACACACAGCTAAGTGCATTTTTGCCAGACAAGCAAGTGCATGTGTCATAGGCTGTGAATGTCACATGTCCTTGCCTTATAAAATACGGCCATTTTCCCTGTCGCCGCCATTATCTGCCTTCTGCGTGTGGGTGACAGTCACCTCTCACGCTGCTGCCGCCAATCCTGCTGTGTGCGCTATAGACATAGTGCAAGCAACACAGCGCTGTAGGGATTAGGGACTGCTGGTTATTTCAGGGCTGCTTTCCAGGCATTCATAGCCATAGCTTCTAGGCAGGTCCGTGCAAACGCTGTGTACAGCTTTAGATAACAGCGTCTGTGTACCTCATCAATAGGAGGGATAGAAAGTGACGCTTCCTTTCCTGTCCTGGTACCCACAGAACCCAGGCACTGTACCCACCTGCCCACTTTTGCAACGCAATTTTATTTGCCCAAAGAGCTGACACTTTTTCTGCCATCAAAAAGTGATAAAATAGAAGAAAAAAACAGAAGTTGTGCACTGCACTGCTTACCACTCTGTGGAAAATGCTGCAATAAAGTCCTTTGGCTCAATTCCATGTAGAGCCCGTCTTGTGGGTGCTTGAAGTGCAGATCAGCTGCTGTATCCTCACATTGGACTTGGCTGAAAAAAAACAGCTGACGGCAAGTGGAAGTCCTGAACTACCGTGGTGCTATATGCCAAGAAGCCAGAGTAAGTACTAATATCATAAAAAAGAGAAGTTTTGGCAGCACTCTGCGGTGTCAAGAAATCTATTTTATTTTTATTTTTTGCAGACAGGTGATACAGACATGAGGGAGCAGGGGGAGCGGAGCACAAGGACGACGGTACCGTTTCGCACCTCTAGGGGTGCTTTCACGGGTCCACAGCTATTTTATTTGCCCAAAGAGCTGACACTTTTTCTGCCATCCTAAAAGTGTCTGAAATAGTAACTTAGTATTCGTTTCCTGTCCACTGACCCACAGAACCCGGGCACTGTACCCACCTGCCCACTTTTGCCACGCTTTTTTATTTGCCCAAAGAGCTGACACTTTTTCTGCCATCCTAAAAGTGTCTGGAATAGTAACTTAGTATTCCTTTCCTGTCCACTGACCCACAGAACCCGGGCACTGTACCCACCTGCCCACTTTTGCCACGCTATTTTATTTGCCCAAAGAGCTGACACTTTTTCTGCCATCCTAAAAGTGTCTGGAATAGTAACTTAGTATACCTTTCCTGTCCACTGACCCACAGAACCCGGGCACTGTACCCACCTGCCCACTTTTGCCATGCTATTTTATTTGCCCAAAGAGCTGACACTTTTTCTGCCATCCTAAAAGTGTGTGGAACACTCAGTTAGTGTTCCTTTGCTGCCAAGCAAGGTACACCACATGTGCATTCTACACTCCTCCATTTCTGCTACGCAATTTTAATTTACAAAGTGCTGACACTTTTAGTGGCATACTACAATTGTCTGGGATACTACCTTAGTGTTCCTTTGCTGCCAAGCAAGGTACAACACGTGCATTCTACACTCCTCTCCTTTTGTACTACGCAATTATTAACTGCAGGTAGTCCAGGCAAGTTGTGACGAAGGTGCAGGCGTGGATATAATGTTGCCTTCATCCAATGGTGGTTCTCTCGATGTTTGACAGAGCTCAACAATACCATCTGTTTCCACTTCCAAAACAACTGACGACCTGCCAATCACACTCCCTGTTGCGGGTAAAGGGGTGAAAGTTCAGCGTGAAAAACCATGTGTGACTGCTGTCCCCACAGTCACAGAGGATGAAGAGCACGCAGATGCACTTGATGGGGCAGGCGGTGGTTGCACAGCCCCACTAGGCCGCATTGTAGCACAGTGAAATTCCCATTGCGACTTATGCTTCATTTAAAGTCATATACAGGGTAGGCTCCCCAGTATGCAGCAAAACCACGCAACAGGAAAAGGACTATAGGCAGTTGGGTTGATTAAATGATTGTTTAACCTTCCCAAAACAAACAATAAGAACCATGCATAAAACTGAAAGAATATAACAATCTATTCAGTTGCCTACTACCTGGTAATCCCTCAGCGTAGCAGGAGTAATTGTGTGTTTGTGTGTGTTTGTGCGAACACAACTTACCAGTGGCGCATCACAAGAGCTTACAACTTATCTACCTAAACATAGACAAAACCCATTCCCCCCCTGAATACCCTTGTTAGCTGAAGCCTCACAGATAAGGCAGATGATAACAGTGTGAATGCAAACCACACAGCTCAGCAACACAGTCATGGAAATCTTGTAAAGCAACAGTCAATGCAAACATGTGTCGCTGTCCCTCTATGATTTAAACTGTAAGTGACAATTTGACAGTGCAGAGGCAGCAAGTCTTATTGTCTATATAGTTGGCCTAACCAGAACAGATATGTGTTTTGCTAATAAAACAAAGTGTTGCGTGCACGCATTACTGTCTGGGCCCAGCCTACCGTACCCGGGTACTGGGGTTTACATTTGCCATAAATACAGACTTTACGCTCCTCTCATGGTAAACAGTATAGACAGCACACAAGAATGTCGGTCTGTGGCACAGGATGCTGCTCACAGGCGTTAAGGTCCTCCTCACCAAACTCCAACACGACTCCCCTCACAATTGACAAAAGTGTTGCCGCGGTGGCTCCTTGCAGTAAAACACACCTTTAGCTTTTCCTTCTGTTCATAGACAGCATTTCCAAGTCCACACCCGAAGATCGTTTTGCTATTGCTATAGTGACCAAACAGACAAAGGCAGATGCAAAAAACAGCAGCCCCTTGTGTGTAGTCTGCAACAATGCATGCAATGAACGGCAAATAAGCATGTTGCATTGACAGTGGATAAAGCTGATCAATACATCCTCACGCTATCAATTCATGTGACACATGTGACACTTCATGGATGAAGTACTATAAGTAGTGAGTTTTTGGCCTCTACTTAGAGATTGGTGACAAATCTTACAGATTTCCTGACTTGGGTGATCCTTTGCGATGTCAAAAATCCCCAGGTTAGGAAAGGCTTAGAGCCCATGCGACCTGCAGAGCCACCACGACTTCTGCTCAGAGACAGAGTTGTGGCCGAGGATTCAGTTGTTGACGTGCTTCCAGTACTTTGTCTCTGAACGGGAAGACACAACGTAACCTCGTCGTCAGTAGCATCCTCCTCCACCTCCTCTGCTGACCTCATCGACTGGGTGACTTTGGTTTGACAGTAAGTGGGGTCTCCAACCTCATCCTCACTCTGTGTGTTTTCATTCCCCTCGTCCTGAGTCCTCTGAGACAACCTCTTCCTGCCCTGACCGAATAGTAAAGTTGTCATTCCAATCAGGTATCTGAGTCTCCTCATCATGTTCCCCGTTGTCTCCACTAGGAGGATTTACTGTTTGGAAATGAGGGTGTACATTATGCTCAGCACCTTCTTCATCGGGGCCTGGATCCGACTCACAAAGCTTCTGGGCATTTGTGCAGATCATTTCCCCTGTTTCCTGGAACTCGCTGCCTCAACACACGTCAGATTATCTGCTACACCCACAAGCTTCAAATGGAAACTGAAAACTCATCTGTTCAGAAATGACTATAACCTTCAATGACCCCACCACCGTGCAAAGCTGCCGCCCAACCTCCACCCCACCTACTATCTCCTCCCCAAAATCCTTTAGAATGTAATCCCGCAAGGGCAGGGCCCTCTTCCCTCTGTCCCAGTCTGTCTATTGTTACTTGTATATGTATTCTGTATGTAACCCCCTTCTCATGTACAGCACCATGGAATCAATGGTGCTCTATAAATAAATAAAAATAATAATAATAACTTCCTTGTCTGTACTCACTGCAGCTTTGGAGCAGACCTCTGATTCCCAGGCTATAGTGTGACTGAACAGCTCTGCAGACTCAACCATCTCTGTTACCCCATACTCAGCAGGGCTGTTGGAAACTTGAGAGCTGTTAGGAAGCAAGTGCGATTGGGTTGACACCACAGAGGAATGCAGTATTTAGGATATTGAACTTGAGGTGGAGAGGCCACTTTATGGAGCACTTGAGATCCATTGAAGCAGATGCTGTTTTGGTGCCTCATCTACATTTGTTAGCGATGGTCGTGTCCGTGAAAAAAGGGATCATATCAGCTTATCCACGGGAAGAAGTACACGTTATTTTGACTGGTATTTGTTGTTACGAATCGGTGCCGCCGTAAACGCAAGCAGCCTGCTGCGGTTCCAGTTGCGCCCAGGCGTCAGCTGCCATTTTGGGCTGTGCCTCGGGTTGCCCAGCTGGCTGCTTTCTCCTCCACGTCTAAGTGTGGAGAGGCGGCTACTGAGCATGCATGTGCCGATTTACCCCAGTCGCAGCCTAAGTCCAGTGTTTCGCCTAGTGAGTAGGCTCAGCCTGACTGTGCCATTCTTGAGGTTAAGTCCTCAGTTTGGGCTACAGCGCATGCTCCCACACTTAGTGCGAAAAGCCTCTTTGCACAGGTACTTGTACTCCGTGCCGTGTCTAAGGGGTACTTTGCACGCTGCGACATCACTAGCGATGCCGATTGCGATAATACCCGCCCCCAGCGCACATGCGATATCTTGGTCTTCTTATATCTGATGTCATCTGGCATGGTGTCTTTGTTTAAAATATATCCCTTAAATATATTTTTCTTTATATACGCGATGAGATATAAGAACCGATAGACTTCAAAAATGTAAAAATAAATAATGTATTTATATTGAGTAAAAATGATTGACTAAAAATAGAAGAGTTGATTAATTACAGAGAAGGAAAACAATATTCTTCGTTAGCTTACGTGAGGAGTTAATAATAGTCCATATCTTTACTAAATCAATAGAAGTCTTCATTCATCTTTCCCAGGTTCATGAATGGATAGGCAAGCATGATATACTGGAGGCCTGACAGCATGTGTTGCTTCACCTTGGATGGGTGGATGGTTCAGGCTCCCAGCAGCTTCGACATGTGTGTAGTTCGACTCTCCGGAGCAAGAGTTCCCCTCCCATCATGTGTCATGTTATATATGCAGCTGTTCAAAACCATATAGGGAGATTCTGCTGAATGCATGATGTAAGCCTCTGGAAGTTTCCAGATAGTCTATATATATTCAATGGCAGCATCTATCTATATTCAATACAGACTCAAAATATTAATTTCTATAAGTACTGTTATCAATAAGTTATGCCCTCCAATATAGACAGGACAGTCAGCATATATACCGTATTTTTCGCTTTATAAGACGCACCGGAATATAAGACGCACCCCAAACTTAGACATAAAAAAAGGTAAAAAAAAGAAAAATGGGGTCCGTCTTATACTCCGATGTTCTCTTACCGGAGGGGGGCAGCAGTGGTGGTGAAGCGGGGTCACAGGAGGCACAGGTTGTGCTGGCAGGCGCGGCAGGTCAGTGGCAGCGGGGTCCGTGGTTGCAGGTGCCGTGGCGTCCGTGGTTGCAGGCGCGGTGGTGTCCGCGGTGGCAGGATCCGTGGGGTCCGTGGTGGCGGCAGCAGCCGTGGCATGAGAGCCGTGCAGCAGGCCGGTGCAGTGAGTGTCCGCGGTCCCGGTTCAGTGGTGGCAGCGGCGGCGGCGGCGGCTCAGTGGTGGGAGCGGCGGCAACTGCTCAGTGGTGGCAGCGGCAGGGACTGCTCAGTGGTGGCGTGTGTCCGCGGTCCCGGTTCAGTGGTGGCAGCGGCGGCGGCGGCGGCTCAGTGGTGGGAGCGGCGGCGACGGCTCAGTGGTGGAGTGTGTCCGCGGTCCCGATTCAAGTAATGGCGCCCGGAGCGACGCATGCGCAGATGGAGCTCTCATCCAAGGGCTCCATCTGCGCACGCGCTGACTCCCGGAGCAGCGCGTGCGCAGATGGAGCTCTCATCCAAGAGCTCCACCGGCGCCATCATTTGAAAGTGGGACCGCGGACAACTGGTAAGCTGCACAGCCGCCCGCCCCGCATGCACAGAGTGGCAGCCAGCAGGCTGCCCGCCCACTCTGCGTACAAGCCGCCGGGTACCTGTGCTTGCGTGCGGTGGCAGCCGGGTACCCATGGCTGTGTGCGGGCGGCAGATGGGTGACTGTGTGAGGGCGGCAGCCGGGTACCTGCACGGTCACCCGACTGCCGCTCGCACACAGCACCCGGCTGCCGCCCGCACACAGCCATGGGTACCCGTCTGCCACCGCATGCAAGCACAGGTACCTGGCTGCCGACCCCACACAGCACCCGCTGCCGCCCGCACACAGCCACGGGTACCCGGCTGCCGCTGCATGCAAGTACAGGTACCCGGCCGCTTGCATGCAGCCACAGGCACCCGCCCGATCGCTTCAGACAGGACCCCCCCCCCCCCGCTACCGCTTTATAAGACGCACCCCCCATTTTCCTCCCAAAATTTGGGGAGGAAAAGTGCGTCTTATAAAGCGAAAAATACGGTACTCAATATGTCCTATTATAAAGTGTTTGATAACTAGATGTATTAATTTTAATGTTTTTACAATTCCCCCTTGAGGCGGGTAAATTATTATTAATGAAACCCCCAAAATAAATTAATACATCATTGAAATAACAGATCTTCTTTCCTTCTTTGGCGATAGTGGATTAATATCAATGATAATGATGAAAATAATAATAATCAATTTGCATTATTCATGTTGTATGTTCAACAATATAATAATGTGGATTCATGTTATGGTAGGCCGTGACTGATAATTATATAAAATACATAATTATACTTTCCTAAAACTAAAAAGTTGCAAAAAAGATCCGATCATCATCTGATGTCCTATGGGATGATGTCTTCTTATATCCGATGTAATCTGGCATAATCACAGTCTTTTGAAATAGATCCTTTGATAAAAGATGAATGGTTATTGATTTAATACAGTCCAATATTGCATTTATAATTGTTAGATCCATAAACTTTTATTCTTTATTGCAGAGTCCATATATTTAAATCAAACTCCATAATCAATGTTGATAAAACACAGTTCATAAGTGTAGAAGAATAGCATAAGCCTTTGATATCTGTGCAGTGAAATTTACATTACTGTAGTCACCTTGGATCCTCTGCGCTGCCTGTTGTCATTCCTGGAACAGATGATGAGACATTTTTTGGTCAGCATGACAGGGGTTAACTTTAACACTTTCTTGCTCTCCTTGGTAAGTGTGGTTAAATCTTAATGCACAGAACATGTGTCAGGGTTGCAGCTTCTTGACAATAACGCATTTTGAAGGTTTGGAAATGATAACAAAACAGACTTTTTATAACATTGTCCATCCTCACATCATAAGATCACCGTCCTGCTGCAGTCCAGAAGCAATCAGTGTATTGTAATTGACACAGTCTTATTTGAAACCTTACCTTTTGGACTTTTAGGTTTCAGCTTTTGCAACTTTTTGTAGAATCACTTTTGACTTTTTTTTAAAAAATAGTAAAAGTCTTTTATTTTTCTGTAATCTTGATTGAAGACTTAATTTCCTATCTAAATACCAAAATATGGTAATAGTACTTGTGAGGTAAATCCGGAGATATGACGATAAATCATGACATTCAAGTCATGTCAGGAAGCCATCTCCTGGTGTCACCCCCCCCCCTTCCCTTCACACAACTGGTTTAGCAACAAATCCATGGCCATGTCCTGTGATATGGAAATGAGGTGGTGTAGGGACAATGAACACAGGATGACTCCCTGCCGTCACCCTGTAGTGGGGGCTGCTAGCTAGTTAGCAAGGCTATGGAAATAGCCAGACAGAACGACTCCAGTAAAAAATGGTTCATATCTCGCAAGCCATATTTCCGATAAATATGGCAACCATAAAAATGGTGTCTCCGCATGTGGACGATGCCGGCACCCCCTTTTTATGGGAGCAGGACATTGGGAAATGCCCCAGGCGTGATATCAGCCAATGGGGAACTGGCAGACAGGTCATGAGTCCCCTCGTTCTGTAGCTAAATTCATAACTGTCACAATGAGAGCATTGGCGTCCGCCTACGACGCTCCCAGGCAAAGTTATGGCCAATATCCCCTTGGCTGGATAATTCTGATCCATGCAGGGGGAGTGGCAGTGCTTCCCTGTGAGGTCACTAAGGTAGGAGGGGACCTGGATCTGCCCAGGTTGATAACCCTACTTCGGCCATTTTCCAGCGTTCTTCTGCTCGGGGGCCTGGTTGGGAAAGACCTGTGAGAGAGTTCCTAGAAACCTGGTCTACAGCGCCCCCCTGTGGCCAGACGCACAAGGTAACTGATTGAACTGTGTGTGCCTGTTTGTAACCCATGCTTTGATTGTAACTGTACTCTGACATATGTATATTCTGTAGATTCCCTATTGTATATATTGTAGTTTCTAGTGTGCTTTAGGCGATTAAATTATATAATTAATCTTGGGCTGTTCTGTTATCTCGATCTTGAATCCCACGTCTGTGTGTTCGGCTAATAGTTACCGTAAATCGGTTGGTGGCAGCGAGTTGTGCCAAGGATTATTGTGGGGAGGCCAGTGAGATCCGGGAAGATATTATATATTCCGCCCGCGGAGGTCGGGGGAATATATACCCTACTCTCACCGGGGACCCTTCAATAATCGGCATAAGTAGTATAGCGGCCTCCTTGCTTATTGTCGGGCAATTCCATAATTGGCCTGACTATAAGAGGGGCGCTAGAGAGCGCGTCACGTGCTCTGTCTGTCGGTCGGGAGGTATAAAGGAGGGGTGACCCCCACTTGTTACCCCCCGATTGTGACGTACTGGTAGCCAGCGCGGGGGATTTCTGAGTGACCCCCCGGTGGTTTGTGACATATTGGTGGCATAGCGGTGGGATCGAGATAATAGTGTGTGTGAGTGTGAGACCCATACTCCCAGACACTAAAGACTGCCTGCAGCAGCTGTGGCTGCTGGGGTCTTCAGACTAGCTCAACACTAGAGTGTCAGAGTGCAGATACTGTAAGGTGTGTGGAGGCATCAGGTGTCAGTTCTGTGTCAGTGACCAAAAGTCTGCAAGAATGGCTGAGAGCACCAGGAGCAAAGCCAAAGGAATGGCCGATGCTCAGGCCAGAGACGATGAGGAGGTTGTCCACGAGTCCTCCAGGAGCCCGACGCCAGAAAACAGCTCTGCAGAGGACATTGCACAACCGGGCACTGCTGGACAAGATGAGGAGCAGCTCGCCCAAGGGTCCTCAACGAGCCAGATGCCAGCCCTCCGCTCTGCAATGGACAGTGAACCACCAGGCTCCGCAGCGGGCCGCAGATCACCACGTGCCATTCCACCGAGCCTGGGAGGCTCGGATAGCCTTCTTCAAATGGCTATGGCCCTACTCCAGGCTGGAGACCGGGAGGGCTACCAGGCACTCCTGGCAGAGCGCAGGGCAGCGTGTGAGGCTGAGGCTGCGGAGCGGCAGGCAGCGCGTGAAGAGCGCCAGGCAGAGCGTGACTACCAGCTGCAGCTAGCTCAGCTCCGGCCCTCATCAGCCGCACGTGACCTTCAAGACACCAAACTTCCAAAGGTCCGTGTTGAGGACTTCCCAGTGCTGGAGAAGGATGGAGACTTGGACTCTTTCTTGACTGCTTTTGAACGGACTTGCTTGCAGCACCATCTGAACAAGGACCAGTGGGCCAAATACCTGACCCCCCGTTTAAGGGGTAAGGCCCTGGATATCCTTGGGGACTTGCCTGCTGAGGCAGATCAGGGCTACGACACCATCAAGCGGGCCCTGATCCAACAGTACAACCTCACTCCGGAGTCCTACCGCAAGAAGTTCCGGAGCCTACAGAAGGGACCAAAGGACTCCTGGGCTGACCACAGGCGGGCACTTGCCCGAGCTGCCGACCACTGGACCCAAGGCCTGCAGCTTTCCACCGGACCGGAGATCCTGGACTTGTTCATCACGGAGCAACTCTTGTGGAACTGCCCTGAGGATCTCCGCCAGTTCATCCGAGACCAGAAGCCAAAGGGATCCACGGCTACAGCTGCCCTGGCAGATGACTACACCAACAATCGGGCTCCTGAAGCCAGGAGAGCAGCCACCAGCAGCACCTGGAGAGGGGGTAAGATGAATTCTGCGACTGCCCCACCTGCCCCTAGACTGCAGGGGGTGTCCCCCTCAACTCCCCTCTCCAGGCCCGTGGCAGAACCAAGACGGTGCCACCAGTGCAACCTACCTGGACACTTCAAGGCCATGTGCCCTCAGCGTCCCAAGGCCCCGGCTCCGTCCCCGTCCCAAGGGCCGCCCAAGGTGTATTGTGTGGGTGGGGGTGGTGGTAGGTCCCTGGACAGCTTCCAACCTGTCACCGTCGGCCGGTCTGTGACCATAGGACTGCGAGACAGCGCCTCGGAGGTGACTCTGGTGCGGCCTGAGATGGTGTCCCCCCAAGACTTGATCCCTGGAAAAACCCTCGCTGTCTCCGGGATTGGAGGCATTGACCCGGCGCTGCCTGTTGCTGACGTTTATGTGGACTGGGGCGCAGGGCGGGGGGTGAGGGAGGTGGGGGTAACTGATCGGATCCCCGCAAACGTGCTGCTTGGGACAGATTTGGGGCAGATAACCTCCCAGTTTGGGCCCCCACCAAGGGCTGAACCTTCAGCCCGTACTGACTTGACTCCTAACAATGTTAATGTGTTATCTATGAATGATGTAAGGGAGGAGGGAGTGAACTCTGATATTTCTGCTTGCACAGACACCATAGACACACACACAGCTGCAGCTGTGACAGGGGAGGGGGTCAGAGAAAGGTGTGACAATGCCTCTACAAGTAATCAGCCTGTGAGCTGGGATCTGTTGCCCTCTGCAGGGATAAGCAGAGAGCAGGGTGCTGCAGGGGGAGGACCAGTGTGTGGGGTGGGGGCTACCACAGCAAATGTGGGGTCCCCAGAGATTTCACAGCGGGGTTCTGTTGCTGCAGGAGGGGAACAGGCAGGTGAGATTGGGGCCGGTCCAGGAGCGGAAGTGCTCCCAGGTAAGATCTCGGTGCATGGTTCCCCCACAACCGGGGTGTCAGGAAGCCAGGTAGGTCTGCCTGAACCGGCGACTTGGTCAGGAACGGAGGAGGAGCAGGCACGACCCACGGTCGCAGCGGCTGTGGCCGCTGTCACCCGCAGTGGGAGTGCTGGAAGCCAAGGGGCCTCCCGGAGGTCCGATAGCTCTTCCCCTTCTGACCAAGTGGCAGCCGAGTCAGGTGGAGGCCAGGACACAGGTCCCGGGGTACTGACTGAAGATGTGACAGTCTCGTCGATTCTGGCCACATCTAGTCAGGAGTTTCAGGCAGCGTTAGAAGCTGACGACAGCCTGAAAGCTCTAAAGGAGCAGGCGGCACAGCCTCCCTCGGACTCGGACCCGGAGCGAGTGGTCTGGGACCAAGGACGGCTGTACCGGGTCACGGTCCAGCAGGGTTCACCGGAGGCGTGGCCCAGGGACCGACAGTTGGTGGTACCCTATCCGTTCCGGACGGAGTTGTTGCGGATCGCACATGAGATTCCGATGGCCGGACACCTAGGGATCGCTAAGACCAAGGCCAGGTTAAACCAGCATTTCTACTGGCCAAAAATGGGGGCCGATGTGGCTGCCTACTGCCGTTCGTGTGAAACCTGTCAGAGAGTGGGGAAGGCGGGGCCACGCCCCAAAGCCCCACTGGTATCTCTGCCAATCATCGATGAGCCTTTCAGGAGGGTGGCTGTGGATCTGGTCGGCCCGCTGGCCATCCCCAGCAGCTCCGGGAAACGCTTCATACTGACGGTAGTGGACTATGCCACCCGGTACCCAGAAGCAGTGGCCTTGTCGTCCATTCGGGCTGACAAGGTGGCCACCGCATTGCTGGAGATTTTCTCCCGAGTGGGTTTTCCCCAGGAAATGCTCACTGACCGGGGGACCCAATTCATGTCCCAGCTGATGGAGGCCCTCTGTAAGCAAGTCCAGGTGCGACATCTGGTGGCCAGCCCGTACCATCCACAGACTAATGGCCTGTGCGAGCGGTTCAATGGCACCTTAAAGCAGATGCTTAAGATGTTGGTCGACTCCCACGGGCGTGACTGGGAGCGGTATCTCCCACACCTGTTATTTGCTTACCGGGAGGTTCCACAGGCCTCAACAGGATTCTCACCGTTTGAGCTCCTGTACGGGCGACGTGTGCGGGGCCCCCTGGCTCTGGTGAAAGAGGCTTGGGAAGGGGATTTGGCCACCCCTGGAGTGTCGGTTATCGAGTATGTCATGCGCTTCCGGGACAAAATGCAGGCCTTGACGCAACTGGTACACGACAATATGGCTCAAGCCCAGGCCGATCAGAAGCGTTGGTACGACCAGAACGCTTGTGAGAGGACCTACCAAGTGGGTCAAGAGGTGTGGGTACTGGTCCCCGTACCACAGGACAAGCTTCAGGCAGCCTGGGAAGGCCCATACCTCGTGTACCAGCAGCTCAACCCTGTAACGTACCTGGTCACCCTGGACCCTGCCCGTGGAAGGCGGAAGCCCTTCCATGTGAACATGATGAAGGCACATCATGAGCGGGAGGCATGTGCGCTCCCCGTGTGCAACCTGCCCGAGGAGGGAGAAGCGGAAACCCTCTTGGATATGCTAGCCCAGGTTAGGGCAGGCGGATCCATTGAGGATGTGGAGGTTGGCCACCAGCTCTTGGAGGACCAACGGTCCCAGCTGTGGGCCACCCTACACCCCTTCCGGGGGTTGTTTACCAACCAGCCCGGAAGGACTGACTTGGCTGTCCATCACGTGGACACTGGGGATCATCCCCCGATCCGGCGTTCAGCATATCGGGTCTCCCTGGAGGTGCAGCAACACATGCGCCAGGAGATTGACGAGATGCTGAAGCTGGGGGTGATCCAGGCATCCAACAGCGCTTGGGCCTCGCCTGTAGTCCTCGTCCCTAAGAAGGACCGAACCACTCGGTTCTGCGTGGACTACAGGGGGCTCAATGCTGTCACGGTCGCCGATGCGTACCCAATGCCACGCATCGATGACCTGCTCGATCAGTTGGCCGGGGCTCAGTACCTGACCATCATGGACCTGAGCCGGGGATATTGGCAGATCCCCCTGACTCGCAAGGCCAGGGAACGCTCTGGCTTTATTACCCCATTTGGACTGTACGAGTCCACGGTGATGCCATTCGGGATGAGGAATGCCCCTGCCACTTTCCAGCGGATGGTCAACACCCTGCTCAAGGGACTTGAAGGGTACGCGGCCGCGTACCTGGATGACATTGCCGTCTTCAGTCCCACCTGGGAGGACCACCTAGAGCATCTAGCACAGGTGCTCAGGCGGATCCACCGGGCAGGTTTGACCATCAAGCCGGGAAAGTGTCAGCTGGCCATGAGCGAGGTCCAGTACCTCGGTCACCGGGTAGGTGGGAGAACACTGAAGCCCGAGCCTGAGAAAGTGGAAGCCATCGCATCCTGGCCCACCCCCAGGACCAAGAAGCAGGTGATGTCCTTCTTGGGGACCGCTGGGTACTATAGGAGGTTTGTTCCACGCTATAGTAGCCTGGCAAAGCCCTTGACGGACCTCACCAAGAAGAAGCTGCCCTCTGCAGTCGATTGGACAATGGACTGCGAGACAGCCTTCCGGGCCCTAAAGGACGCCCTGTCCAGCCCGCCCGTGCTACAGGCAGCCGACTTCACGCGGCCGTTTGTAGTACAGACCGACGCCAGTGACTTCGGCCTCGGTGCGGTGCTCAGCCAGGTGGACTCTGCGAGCCAAGAGCACCCAGTCTTGTACCTGAGCAGGAAGCTGTTACCAAGGGAAGTGGCCTATTCTACAATGGAGAAGGAGTGCCTGGCCATAGTGTGGGCCCTGCAGCGTCTGCAACCCTATCTATACGGGCGCCACTTCATCGTGGAGACGGACCACAATCCCCTCAGCTGGTTGCACACCGTCTCTGGGACGAATGGGCGATTGTTGCGATGGAGCCTTGCGCTCCAGCAATACGACTTCACCATTCGCCACAAAAGGGGCCGTGACCACGGTAACGCAGACGGGCTGTCCCGACAAGGAGAGGTCGCGGACGGGCGCACGGGGGAACACCGGAGTGTGCTGCCCCCTAGCGCCCTCAAAAGGGGGGAGGTGTGAGGTAAATCCGGAGATATGACGATAAATCATGACATTCAAGTCATGTCAGGAAGCCCTCTCCTGGTGTCACCCCCCCCCCTTCCCTTCACACAACTGGTTTAGCAACAAATCCATGGCCATGTCCTGTGATATGGAAATGAGGTGGTGTAGGGACAATGAACACAGGATGACTCCCTGCCGTCACCCTGTAGTGGGGGCTGCTAGCTAGTTAGCAAGGCTATGGAAATAGCCAGACAGAACGACTCCAGTAAAAAATGGTTCATATCTCGCAAGCCATATTTCCGATAAATATGGCAACCATAAAAATGGTGTCTCCGCATGTGGACGATGCCGGCACCCCCTTTTTATGGGAGCAGGACATTGGGAAATGCCCCAGGCGTGATATCAGCCAATGGGGAACTGGCAGACAGGTCATGAGTCCCCTCGTTCTGTAGCTAAATTCATAACTGTCACAATGAGAGCATTGGCGTCCGCCTACGACGCTCCCAGGCAAAGTTATGGCCAATATCCCCTTGGCTGGATAATTCTGATCCATGCAGGGGGAGTGGCAGTGCTTCCCTGTGAGGTCACTAAGGTAGGAGGGGACCTGGATCTGCCCAGGTTGATAACCCTACTTCGGCCATTTTCCAGCGTTCTTCTGCTCGGGGGCCTGGTTGGGAAAGACCTGTGAGAGAGTTCCTAGAAACCTGGTCTACAGCGCCCCCCTGTGGCCAGACGCACAAGGTAACTGATTGAACTGTGTGTGCCTGTTTGTAACCCATGCTTTGATTGTAACTGTACTCTGACATATGTATATTCTGTAGATTCCCTATTGTATATATTGTAGTTTCTAGTGTGCTTTAGGCGATTAAATTATATAATTAATCTTGGGCTGTTCTGTTATCTCGATCTTGAATCCCACGTCTGTGTGTTCGGCTAATAGTTACCGTAAATCGGTTGGTGGCAGCGAGTTGTGCCAAGGATTATTGTGGGGAGGCCAGTGAGATCCGGGAAGATATTATATATTCCGCCCGCGGAGGTCGGGGGAATATATACCCTACTCTCACCGGGGACCCTTCAATAATCGGCATAAGTAGTATAGCGGCCTCCTTGCTTATTGTCGGGCAATTCCATAATTGGCCTGACTATAAGAGGGGCGCTAGAGAGCGCGTCACGTGCTCTGTCTGTCGGTCGGGAGGTATAAAGGAGGGGTGACCCCCACTTGTTACCCCCCGATTGTGACGTACTGGTAGCCAGCGCGGGGGATTTCTGAGTGACCCCCCGGTGGTTTGTGACAGTACTACCACTAATAAATGTCACGGCATATCATAAATCTAATATTATAATACCATGTCATTATTATTGTCGGAAAAGTATTAATATAATTGATACTTAGAATGATGAAATAATACTGCATAATGGTATAGACGATAGTATTTTCATGTAATAACTTTTTACATTATTGGTGTAATTACTTTTCCAACCCATAGGTGGCAATGTGTTTAAATGTAAACAAAATGTAATACTAAATATGAAATAATATAATATGTGCCTATAATATGTACCATATTATAAATATGAAAGGCAACAGTGTGACTTATTTAGTTAGATCATTTGTAAAATGCTAAACCAAAGGGGTAATAATTGACAATCTATAAAACAGCCTTTAAGAAAAGACTGGATGATTCCATCAAAACACAATATTACTCATTATAAATTATTATTATTGATTAAAAAATATATTGATGTAGGAAGGTAAACCTAGATGTACCTTGATCTTCCATCTTTATTACTCTAATTTAATTTATTCGATTTGTCTATTATTTATTAAATAACCTACTATATAAGAAACTGTGTAACTATAACCAATATTTCATCCTTATTGCGTAAACATACTAATATAAGAATAATGTATTACTAGAAAGTAAATGAATGTATATATCGGTAAATGAAGTGTTCTTTTCTACCAAAAATTGGAACTTTTCGTTTTAATGTGATTCATAGTTAATAAAGTAATATTCTTATATTAAATATTATTGAAGTGTTTTCTTAAGATATTAAAAAATTAGAAGGAAAAAATAAAAATTGTAGAATTAAAATTTTGATTAAAAATTCAAATATTGAATAAAAATAATCAAAATAAAAATAGGAATAAAAAGGAAAAATGAAAATCGGAATAAAACTAAAAGATAAAATTTGGAATAAAAATAAGGCCTTCTATGAATATGACACTTATGTCCATGATAAACACATAACTTTAATATTACCAATTTCTTATATGATTCCCATTCCTGGCTTATCATCAAATTATAAAATATAATGAAGTCATGTAATTTTTTCCAGATAATACTCTTCTTTAGTATATAAATGCATTGTGATCACCATACTTCAATTTTTTTTTTTTTTTTACACCAAATAATTATTCTTTGTACCTGATTAATATTGATTATTAAAATATTGTGTAGACATGTATATTAATCAAATATAAATATGTAATTAGGAACAAAACCTTTTTTCTTCTAATATCATAAAATATGATGTTATGAAAAAAAATAATATATCAATATTAAATTAAATTGAAATTTATGTTGTAAATCTTCAGGATAAACTTTATATTACTTCTATATTTGAAAAGAAAATGTTTACCAATCTGTGTATCAGTAAAATAAATAACACAAAACTATAAAAGTAAAGACATTGGAAATACTTTTCTAAAATAAGTCTTTGGCGTAAACCTTTGATATGGGTCATGACACACATCTATACTAAAGAAATATGTATATGAATAAGATATATTCTGTATAAAGTCTTTCATTATTTACACTTATGTACTTTAAACTTATTTTATTCTAAATAATATTACATATACATATATATATATATATATAGCCTAGAAGTTAAAAAGGTTTTCCTTTTTTTTTCTTTTGACGCTTCAAAGACTTTTCTGGATAGAATTTCAGTCAACAGCTGTTCAGTCAATTAGACTGCCTCACATGTATATACAGGACTATCCACATACAAGATATTGACAAACACATATTCCTTTTGATTTTCTATTATTATTTATGCGCATTTCAAAGATATGATAATTAATTTGAAGTACTTCTTTAAATATACGAATTACATTTATCACATATACATGAGTAACACAGATACTGTACTTTTGGCCACATGACAGTCACATATTATTAGCTCAAGTACAAAGATGCAAAAAACCTTCCATCAGCAACAATACGCGTGTAAGTAGTCCACTCAAAAAACTCAGGTTACACATATTAGTTACATTATAAATAGTACTAAGAAAGATAAATGTATTCATATTGCTAAAAAAAATTGTTAAAAAACAGAGGATCTTCCTCCTGAGAAAATAACAATAATTTAGCATGCTTTTGTAATTAGCCTTAAACAATATAAGATATATTTTACCTGTTTGAGGATAATAATAAATTCATAAATAAAAAAAATAATATTTCATCAATCTGCTTTACTGAGAAATTCTGAGGAAAATAAAAGAATAAAATTATTATCATATTTATGATAAAAAAATGAAACACTTAAAATAAGTTATACTTATTCCTTGTTATTAAATTTTAAATATTATTCATATACAGAGATGAAATTTATTATTTATAAAATTAAACTATAATTTCTTAAACTAAATGAAAATATAACTTTGATTTTACTATCACTAATTTAAAGTATACAATATACTATATAGATAAATCTATAGAAAGTATGTATTACATGTATACACTGTATATGAATAATAATAAATATCAAATATCACCATATTTAATTTATTCAGAAATCCCCTTTACCCAACTAAAGATCAAACCTCATTTTTTTCTTTAAAGATTTGATCTATTATGATCATTTTCAAGCTGTTGGAATTTCTGAAAATATTTCGCAACTTCGCTGTTTTCTTTACTTGACACAGAGGAGAATCCATCACCTGTTTCTGTCTGTCAAAACTTTTAAAAATAACTTGTCTGAGATCATCAGTATCAGATCTTGTGACAATTCTCTCCTTCATTGGAGACAAGGAAAGAGAGGGTTTTTCCTGTGAAAAAGGATTTTTTGATAATAATTGAAGTGGATTGTATGATTTGTAATGTACATGCAATTTCCTACGAATTTCATAAATTTTGTCACAAGAATATTTTGATCTGGGAGACAATGTTGGTTTTTCATAGAATTTCTCCTTTTTTGGTTTTGGTTTTACGGCATTAATTAATTTCTGTTTTAAGTGAATTTGGTGATTTCTAACAAAGTCGATAAATTTGGTACATTCGAATAGGGACCTTTTCTGTAATGCGATAGCACAGGTTTTAGCATCCAGAAACTTAAATTTCTTTACGAATGTATAAATCAAAGAATTTGATTTGACATTAAAAATGACCTCCCTATATAAACGTTCAAAAACGGACATAAATGAAAACGTACCTTCATTCTGTTCAATTTGTAATTTCTTCAACATCTCATAATTTGGACTATCTTCATTTCTTTCACAAGAAATCAGATTCCTCAGCCTATTGATATCATTATCATTTGGACAATCAAATGTCTCATTGTCATAAGACTTTCTTTATGCCAACTGTCTGAAAAATTGTTGTGGTATACACATATGGAATATCTGAGTTTTCTCATTATTGGTTAAATTGAACTTTTCAACAAAACTTTCAAATATTTCTGAATTTCTGCACACATGTATCTTGGGATCATATGTAGAGATGAGCGATGTTCGAGGTTCACCAATTTCATGTTCAAGTGTTTTTGGGGGGTGTTCGAGTCGTTCAACGAACTCAAACGATTTGCTAAAAGTTTGGCAGTTTGAGTTACGTTCGAGAACGGTTCGATCACCAAAAGCGTGGCTTTTTACAGCTACGTGTGCAGGGAGCCATCGCTGGCAGCCTGCGGTAAGCTGGTAACCAGGGTAAATATCGGGTATCCAAGCAAAGCGCTTTGGTTAGTAAACCAATGTTTACCCTGGTTACGTGTGCAAAAATCCCCGAAAGCCACACAGAAGCACTTCCGTGTGACTTCCGTCGGATGCCGCTGCAGTCTGTGTCCCGCTCCAGCTCCAGCCCCGCGGCTGCCCGCTCAGCAGTGTTCGCAGCTGCCCGCACTGTACGGTGTCCGTGGCTGCTGTCACTGCAGTGTCAGCATATGCCCGCACTGTACGGTATTCGCGGCTGCTGTCACTGCAGTGTCAGCATATGCCCGCACTGTACGGTGTCCGCGGCTGCTGTCACTGCAGTGTCAGCATATGCCCGCACTGTACGGTGTCCGCAGCTGCCCACACTGCAGTGTCCGCAGCTGCCCGCACTGTACGGTGTCTGTAGCTGCCCACACTGCAGTGACAGCAGGCACGGGCATGACAAGCGCTGCCGTCAGGAGGTTAGTGAAGTTCCTTACCTGCGGTGACGAAGTCCTGCCCTCCCGACGCCAGTGCTGTCATTGTCCTCCATGGCCACCGCTTGTCACTTCTCCTTTTGCTGCCGACCCGAGACTGTCACTACCGGTGACATCACAGGCACCCGCGATATTTGGTTTGTGAAGGCGGCGGTCATTAAACTCAGTGACAGCTCTGCTGTCAGGAGCGCAGGAGATCGTCACCGCAGGTAATGTACCTGCTATCCTCCTGACAGCAGCACTTGGCATGCCCTGTAGTGACCTGGGCTGACCTATTGATGTTGAGCTGAGGTCACTGCATTGCTCTCCCAGCCAATATGGAACATTCTGTTCTTCATTGACTGGGACATTGACTATGGTATGGATCGTCATGGGACCCCCTTGGATTACAACAGACTTGGATTTGTTTTTCTTTCTAATAAATTTGTGAAAGAGGGAATGTGTTGGGGAGCGTTTTTCCAATAAAAATGTGTTTGTCGTCTATTTTCTTTTTTATTACTGACTGGGTTGGTGATGTCGGGTATCTGATAGACCCCTGACATCACGAACCCCAGGGCTTGATGCCAGGTGACATTACACATCTGGTATTAACCCCATATATTACCGCATTTGCGACCGCACCAGCGCAACGGGATGAGCTGGAGCGAAGCACCAAGATTGGCACATCTAGTGGATGCGCCACTTCTGGAGCGCCTGCGGCCTGCTTTTTTTAGGCTGTGAAGGGCCAATAACTATGGACCTTCCCAGCCTGAGAATGCCAGACCACAGCTGTCCGCTTTCCCTTGGCTGGTAATTTAATTTGGGGGGGACCCTACTTTTTTTTTGTAATTATTATTATTTATAAAATAATTATAAAAAAAGAGCCTGGGGTGAACTCCACATTGGATCACCAACCACGTTAAAGCTGCCAGCTGTGGTTTTCAGGCTACAGCCGTCTGCTTTACTGGCTGGCTATCAAAAATTGGGGGGACCCCACGTCAATTTTTTTTTAACTATTTTTTTAAACAAAAAAATTAATTGGCTTCCCTGCATTTTGATTGCCAGCCAAGGTAACGCCAGGAAGATGGGGGTGGCAACCCATAGCTGTCTGCTTTTTCTGTGCTGAGAATTAAAAATACCGCGGAGCGCTACTTCATTTTTTTTAATGATTTAGTTTAACAGCACTGTGATGTCAGGCAATCAAAATACAGGGAAGGTATTTTTTTTTTTAGTTCTTTAAATAAATAATTAAAAAAAAAATATATGGGCTCCCGCTGCATTTTTTGTATTGCTAGCTAAGGGTAATCCAAGCAGCCACTGGCTGCTAACCCCCACTGCTTGGTGTTACCTTCACTGGCAATGGAAAATCCAGGGAAGCATTTTTTTTTGCCAAAAAACTAAAAAAAAATGACATGAGCTTCGCCATATTTTTGTATTCTAGCCAGGTACAGCAGGCAGGTACGGGCTGCCTCCAACCCCCAGCTGCCTATTTGTACCTGGCTGGGAACTAAAAATATAGGGAAGCCCTTTTTTTAATTATTTCATGAATTTCATGAAATAATTATAAAAAAAACGACGTGGGCTTCGCCCCATTTTTGTGTCCAGCCAGGTACATTTAGGCAGGCAGCTGGGGATTGGAACCCACAGGTTAGCCCAACCTTTCTAGGCCCCTCTGCTACAAATTGCAGTCTGCAGCCGCCCCAGAAAATTGCGCTTTCATAGAAGTGCCATCATCTGGCGCTGTATCCAACTCTTCCAGCAGCCCTGAAGCCGGGTGGATTGCTGGGTAATAATGAGTTAATACTAGCTTTGTTTTACTAGCTAGTATTAAGCCAGAGATTCTTAATGTCAGGCAAGTTTGACCTGGCCATTAAGAATCTCCAATAAAGGGTTAAAAAAAAAGCCACACAGAGAAAAAACACTTTAATAGAAATAAATACACAGACACTTAGAGACTCCATGTTTATTAATCCCTGTCAGCCCTCCACGATCCATGGTCTTCTGTCTTCTTTCTCCTTCAACCCATGCAGCTCTGCTACATCAGGCAGCACAGCATGGGAGGAAGAACGCTGCTGCTCCCCGTGCAGTCAATTCACTCAGTGAGTGAGCAGAAGCTGCGTGCTGTAAGCGGTGATGACACCGCTGACAGGCGGGTTACCATAGCAACGGTGCTCCGATCACGTGACTCTCGGTGCCGCAATTTACCGGCTGTGACAGCTAGTCCCTGCATGTGGGCTGATTCTGTAAAGAGCGCCCACATGCAGGAACGGGGAGTCGACCATGTGCCAGAGCATTTCGCCGGTACACGGACATGCTCAAACGAGCACCGCGTACCGGAGAGATGCACTGACAGGACCTAGCATGACGTCATAGCCATGTGACCAGTCTGTAGCCAATGAGATAATAGACACGTTACTGGTCACATGCTATTTTGACGTCACGATAGGTCCTATCATCAGTGCTGGTTACCGGGAGGACGCAGCGATTATTGGAAGGAAAAGCGGCGGGAGACAGAGTGCAGGACGCATCGCGGGGACCTGCAAGTGTTATGGCAATGTTTATTAACTGTATGTCTACATGTATAATGTGTTTTTATGTGTTTCTGTTTGCCTCCCATTGTTTTCAATGGGGTTCGAACCGAACCGAACTCGAACGCTAGGGGGGTGGCTCATCTCTAATCATATGCAGGAATTAATTTGTATAAATCCAAAAGGTTCTTTCTGAGGTTATTTCCTAGCTTAGCCTGTTCTATTTTTAGAAACTGACTATCGCCATTTTCTCCTCTCTGCACGTGTCCTTCTCTGGCTCCTCCCCCTTCTCTGACTCCTCTCTGCATGTGTCCTTCTCTGGTTCCTCCCCCTTCTGGCTCCTCCATGTAATTTCCTGCCTCACCACCATCTTTTCCTGCATGAATTCCGGGGTCCTTAAAATCACCTTCAACGGACAGCACATATCTGTAGCCATCTTGGGGACGATTTTCATCAGGTACGGTTGCACAATTTTTGAATTTCTCTAACACTAACTTGTGAAATTCGTGGACCAAATGACAGCCATTCCTAATTTTCTGTTTCTCTCTATTAAAAGACATTGCACGTTCTACATGTTAATTCTCAAGTTCACATTTCCCATAAAGGCTTACTCAGAGCTTCTCTACATTAGAAATATCTGAGTATGTGAACTGTAGTTTACTTTGTTTAGAAAAGGAAGATAAAGTCCATTGTCTTACCTTGACTGAACTCTTTTGTGACTTAACTCTTCTTATGGACTGACTTATCCTTTTTCCTCCAAAGACACGTCAAAGGATGATCTTCTGTGACTTTGCGAACTCTTCAGACTTCATTTAAACAAACTCATGCGATTTGAAAACTCATCCGTATTTTTAGGTTCTCGTTTTGTGCTATTCCCTTAGGCTTTTGGACAAGTTCGTTATTCATCAGCACTGCCCCCCCTTTGCACAAAAGGTTAGGGAAATGAGACAAAAAAATGGCAGTAGCCAGCGTCAAAATGAAAAATGACCACACAGGCCAAAATGGGAAAAACAGCTGTCAATCAATTAAGCTGACTCGCCATTGTAAAAAATATATCCCTTAAATATATTTTTCTTTATATACGCGATGAGATATACGAACCAATAGACTTCAAAAATGTAAAAATAAATAATGTATTTTATATTGAGTAAAAATAATTGACAAAAATAGAAGAGTTGATTAATTACAGAAAAAGAAAACAATATTCTTCATTAGCTTACGTGAGGAGTTAAAGAAAGTCAATTTATTTATTAAATCAGTAGAAGTCTTCATTCATCTTTCCCTGGTTCCTGAATGGATAGGCAAGGATGATATGCTGTAGGCCTGCCAGCATGTGTTACCATGGTGGGTCTTCCATGCATCTCGCATTCTGCAGGTTGACTCTCCAGAGCAAGAGTGACCCCCCCCCGAGAGGTGTCATGTTATATATGCAGCTGTTCAAAACCATATAGGGAGATTCTGCTGTACACATGAGGTAAGCCTCCAATATACACAGGGCTGTCACATATATACTCAATATGTCCTATTATTCTAAGTTTAGCTAGATGTATTCATAATATTTTATGTTTTTACACCTTAACACTTATAAATGCAATTAAAGCTAGGAACGCATCAGACATTGTAAACACACGGCTCTGCTCCGTACACCTCGTACACACACGGCTCCGCTCCGTACACCTCGTACACACACGGCTCCGCTCTGTACACCTCGTACACACGCGGCTCCGCTCCGTACACCTCGTACACACGCGGCTCCGCTCCGTACACCTCGTACACACACGGCTCCGCTCCGCACGCCTCGTACAGACACGGCTCCGCTCCGTACACCTTGTACACACACACGGCTCCGCTCCGTACACCTCGTACACACGCGGCTCCGCTCCGTACACCTCGTACACACACGGCTCCGCTCCGTACACCTTGTACACACACACGGCTCCGCTCCGTACACCTCGTACACACGCGGCTCCGCTCCGTACACCTCGTACACACGCGGCTCCGCTCCGTACACCTCGTACACACACGGCTCCGCTCCGTACACCTTGTACACACACGGCTCCGCTCCGTACACCTCGTACACACACGGCTCTGCTCCGTACACCTCGTATACACACGGCTCCGCTCCGTACACCTCGTACACACACGGCTCCGCTCCGTACACCTTGTACACACACGGCTCTGCTCCGTACACCTCGTAAACACACGGCTCCGCTCCGTGCACCTCGTACACACACGGCTCCGCTCCGTACACCTCGTACACACACGGCTCCGCTCCGTACACCTCGTACACACACGGCTCCGCTCCGTACACCTCGTACACACACGGCTCCGCTCCGTACACCTCGTACACACACGGCTCCGCTCCGTACACCTCGTACACACACGGCTCCGCTCCGTACACCTCGTACACACACGGCTCCGCTCCGTACACCTCGTACACACACGGCTCTGCTCCGTACACCTCGTATACACGCGGCTCCGCTCCGTACACCTCGTACACACGCGGCTCCGCTCCGTACACCTCGTATACACACGGCTCTGCTCTGTACACCTCGTACACACACGGCTCCGCTCCGTACACCTCGTACACACGGCTCCGCTCCGTACACCTCGTACACACACGGCTCCGCTCCGTACACCTCGTACACACACGACTCCGCTCCGCACACCTCGTACACACGCAGCTCCGCTCCGTACACCTCGTACACACACGGCTCCGCTCCGTGTGGCGCCCCTGACCTGGTCAGGCACCACTGAGTACTGCACCCATGCTGGGGACAGTACAATACAGGTAATCCAGATGGCTGACTGGGGTGTGGAACACAGGCGCATAGTGATCAGGCCTCACACATGTACCTAAGAGAGGACCCCTGGGGAACCCAGGAGGGGGCAGAGCCTACGCCTTCACTGGAATAGTGGAGGGGGTGAGAGCTTCCATCTCCTCTCAAGGGGTGTGGTAAGAGAGTCTGGTTGCTAGGTGGCGTAGGCAGACACAAGTGGGGAAGGAAAGAGAGATAGGAGGAGTTAGTTAGAGCTTGGAGCTCGGACTGAGGAGATGTCAGCAGAAAGAGTAGAGATGGAATAACCCACCAGTGAGTCAGTTAGAGCAGAACTCCATAGGGCTCAGTGAGGAGCAGACCTGTGGGGCTGTTGCTGTCTAACAGCGCCCGCGCAGTGGCTACAGACGGGGGAGAACGGTCAACTAGAAGTGCTGCCTGAAAGCCAGCTTCAGCTAGAGAGTGCACGGAGTGGGAAGTAAGGAGACTTCTAGAGAGCACCAGGCCCAACCGGGCGGCAGATCCCGAAGCGAAGATAGATCCAGCTTTCTTCTGCTAAACCTGCCGGTGTGGGGCTCTTAAAGCCCACACCACAACACTACAAAAGCCGCAGCCACGTAACCACAAGTTTGGGCCCATAGGTCATAGGAGGCAAGAGGCTGGAGTGGCCTGGTCCGGGGAACAAGCACACGGCAAACAACAAGGGGAGAGAGGCTGCAGCATCTTCCCTGGGTGACCCCCATAGGGACTCAAAGTCGGGGTCACCCCAAACCACCAAGGGCTAAGGAAGGCGAGTCAGTAGTCACCCTCATAAAGTCAGCCTGAAGGATACCTGGTTCCCACCTGGTTCATCTCAGCTACGCCCGGGTTACTCACCCTGCCACCTGAAGTGAGTAAAAACCCTGAAAGACATCCTGCCTGTGTGGTCATTCTGCGACTTGTGGTACTACAAACCTACACAGGGCCCTGGGGCTTGCCTCACTCTCAGGAGGCTACTACATCTAACTGCACACACCATCAGCCCCAGGCGACCCTCAACCTGCAGTGGCGGTCCCCACTGGCCGCAATACTGAGAGTGGCGTCACGATCAAACAAGAAGATTTCCTACCAGTGACGGAGATCCAGCAACGTGGAGTCCCTGAAGGTAATGCACCGACACCGACACAGCACCGGTGGGGCTTCACATCCGTACACCTCGTACACACACGGCTCCGCTCCGCTCCGTACACCTCGTACACACACGGCTCCGCTCCATACACCTCGTACACACACGGCTCCGCTCCGTACACCTCGTACACACACGGCTCTGCTACATCCACACTGTAAACCCCTCCTGACCCCACACATAAACTTCCCCTCACCCAGCACCATGACAACCAGCACAGCAGAGTCCGGCATACACTGAGGCGCTAATCATGTGACCCCTGACTCCTCCCCTCCATGTGACATCATCACAGGTCCTGTAAGCACAGAGCAGCCATATATCTAGTGTGCGGCTCTGCAGGTGGAGGTAGGTGCAGGGTATTATATATCTAGTGTGCGGCTCTGCAGGTGGAGGTAGGTGCAGGGTATTATATATCTAGTGTGCGGCTCTGCAGGTGGAGGTAGGTGCAGGGTATTATATATCTAGTGTGCGGCTCTGCAGGAGGAGGTAGGTGCAGGGTATTATATATCTAGTGTGCGGCTCTGCAGGAGGAGGTAGGTGCAGGGTATTATATATCTAGTGTGCGGCTCTGCAGGTGGAGGTAGGTGCAGGGTATTATATATCTAGTGTGCGGCTCTGCAGGTGGAGGTAGGTGCAGGGTATTATATATCTAGTGTGCGGCTCTGCAGGTGGAGGTAGGTGCAGGTTATTATATATCTAGTGTGCGGCTCTGCAGGAGGAGGTAGGTGCAGGGTATTATATATCTAGTGTGCGGCTCTGCAGGTGGAGGTAGGTGCAGGGTATTATATATCTAGTGTGCGGCTCTGCAGGTGGAGGTAGGTGCAGGGTATTATATATCTAGTGTGCGGCTCTGCAGGTGGAGGTAGGTGCAGGGTATTATATATCTAGTGTGCGGCTCTGCAGGTGGAGGTAGGTGCAGGGTATTATATATCTAGTGTGCGGCTCTGCAGGAGGAGGTAGGTGCAGGTTATTATATATCTAGTGTGCGGCTCTGCAGGTGGAGGGAGGTGCAGGGTATTATATATCTAGTGTGCGGCTCTGCAGGTGGAGGTAGGTGCAGGGTATTATATATCTAGTGTGCGGCTCTGCAGGTGGAGGTAGGTGCAGGGTATTATATATCTGTGTGCGGCTCTGCAGGTGGAGGTAGGTGCAGGTTATTATATATCTAGTGTGCGGCTCTGCAGGTGGAGGTAGGTGCAGGTCCGGGCGGCACGGTGGCTCAGTGGTTAGCACTGCAGTCTTGCAGCGCTGGGGTCCTGGGTTCAAATCCCACCAAGGACACCATCTGCAAGGAGTTTGTATGTTCTCCCTGTGTTTGCGTGGGTTTCCTCCGGGTACTCTGGTTTCCTCCCACACTCCAAAGACATACAGATAGGGACTCTAGATTGTGAGCCCCAATGGGGACAGTGTTGCCAATGTATGTAAAGCGCTGTGGAATTAATAGCGCTATATAAATGAATAAAATTATTAATTATTATTAATTATATATCTAGTGTGCGGCTCTGCAGGAGGAGGTAGGTGCAGGGTATTATATATCTAGTGTGCGGCTCTGCAGGTGGAGGTAGGTGCAGGGTATTATATATCTAGTGTGCGGCTCTGCAGGTGGAGGTAGGTGCAGGGTATTATATATCTAGTGTGCGGCTCTGCAGGTGGAGGTAGGTGCAGGGTATTATATATCTAGTGTGCGGCTCTGCAGGTGGAGGTAGGTGCAGGGTATTATATATCTAGTGTGCGGCTCTGCAGGTGGAGGTAGGTGCAGGGTATTATATATCTAGTGTGCGGCTCTGCAGGTGGAGGTAGGTGCAGGGTATTATATATCTAGTGTGCGGCTCTGCAGGAGGAGGTAGGCGCAGGGTATTATATATCTAGTGTGCGGCTCTGCAGGTGGAGGTAGGTGCAGGGTCTCTATTATTTTGGGGTCATCGTTATCATTAACCCCTTCATTTCTCAACTATTTTCAACTTTAACCAGTTCAGGACCAGTTTCCCGCTATTCCTGACCGGCTCATTTACATTCAGGTTAACCCCTTAAGGACGGAGCCAGTTTTGTACTTCATGACTCGACCATTTTTTGCAATTCTGACCAGTGTCACTTTGACAGGTTTCAAGAGGTAACGCCAAAAAGTGGACCCCACGGTTTGTTCCCCACTTTGTTATGAGCGCGGTGATTCCCCACATGTGATCAGAAACCTCTGTTTTGACAAATGGGAGGAGCCGGAACAGAAGGAGTGATATTTGAATTTTGGAAAGCAAATTTAGCTGAAATAAATTGTGGGCACCATGTAGCATTTGTAGGGGCCCTAAGGTACCTAAACAGCAGAAAACACCCACAAGTGACCCCAGTTTGGAATCTAGACCCCTCAAGGAATTGCTCTAGATGTTTGGTGAGCACCTGGAACCCCCGGAGGCTTCACAGAAATGTATAACGTTCAGCCGTGAAAGTAAAAAAAATACATTTTTACAACAAAATTGTTACTTTAACTAGATAGCTTTTATTCACAAGGGTAACAGGAAAAAATGTACCATACAATTTATTGTGCAGATTCTCCTGAGTATGCGGATACCTCATATGTGGTGGAAATCAACTGCTTGTGCACATGACAGGGCTCAGAAGGAAAGGAGCGCCATTTGACTTTAAAATTAGCAAATGCCATGTCGTGTTTAGAGAGCTTCTAAGGTGCCTAAACAGTAGAGCTCCCCCACAAGTGATTCCATTTTGGAAACTAGACCCCTCATAAATTTTATCCAGGGGTATATTGAGCATTTTGAACCCACGGGTACGTCACAGAATTTGATAACCTTAGGTCGTCATATTAAAAATGTTCATTTTATTTAACAAAAATGTTGCTTTAGCACCAAATTTCTCACTTTTTCAAGAGGAAACACCAAAAAGTGGACACCACAGTTTGTTATACAAATTTTTATGAGCTTCTTGATATGTGGCCAAAAACATCTGTTTGGACAAACAGGAGGGCTCAGAACAGAAAGAGCACCATGTGAATTTTGCAAAAGGTGAAATAAATTGTGGGCACCATGTCGCATTTGCAGGGCTCCTAAGGTACCTATACAGCATAACCCCCCCCAAGTGACCCCATTTTGGTTACTAGACCAATCAAGAATTGTATTCAGGGTTACAGTGAGCATTTTGACTCCACAGGTACTTCACAGAAATGTTGTTGTAGTGCCAAATTTCTCACTTTTAGGCTGTGTGCCCACAATCCGGCAACACTGCATCTAGGACACAGTGTCAGCCCTTCTGCAGAGATGCAAGTGTTGTCCACATGAGAATGTAGCTGCCCGTGCCCACGATCCGGGTTCAGGTCGCTGCAGACTTTATTTTCTCTACGAAGAACAATATCATCTCCACAGCATAAACTGACATCCTGCATCTCAGGAAGCCACGCCGCTGGTCAGTTTATGCTGCAGAGAAAAGAAGCACAGAGGGCATGAGATTTCTAAACATCCCACCACTGTTCTTGTACTGCAAAACACTCTGCGTCCGAATCACTGCAAATCCTGATTGTGGACACACAGCCTAATAAGCTAGGATGGATAGATGGCTGGATAAATAGATGTCAAACACATATATAATGTCCCATGCCCCTGCATATTCTAAGCTGGCACCATTTAGTGACTTTCATTTGGCACTAAAGAGTGTTTAACCTTGTATTTAGCTAAAAAAAAACCCAAAAAACGAAATAATTAAAAAAACAACAAAACAAAAAAAAACAAACAGCTAGGGTAAAGTAGACGGCTGCAGACCACAGCTGGCAGCTTCATATTGGCTGGTATTCCAAAATGAAGGTCTCCCCATGCTGTTTTTTTAATTTATAAATAATTTAAAAAAAGTGGGATCCCCCTGTGAAGGGGTCCTTCTCCCATATCACACAATCAACAGAGCGAGAGATGAGTGAACAATCCGAAGCATATTTATTCCTTGCAACATAGAATGACCATCAAATAATCCACCACACGGAGGGCAAAACTAGTCCAGAAATGGCATAAATGTCCCGGAGTTCAGTCACACTCCTCCAGCAGTCCTTCTCCAGGGAAATCGGGGTTTCTCACAGTGTCTTTGGGGTGCTGGCCGCAGCCGCGGCGTCTCCCTCAGAGGTTCAATCTAGCTTCATCTCTCTTGTAAAGGCCACGTCTCACATAGCGAGATCGCTGCTGAGTCACATTTTTTGTGACGCAACAGTGATCTTGCTAGTGATGTCGCTGTGTGTGACATCCAGCAACGACCTGGCCCCTGCTGTGAGGTCGCCGGTTGTTGCTGAATGTCCTGGACCATTTTTTGGTTGTTGCTCTCCCGCTGTGAAGCACACATCGCTGTGTTTAACAGCGAGAGAGCAACGAGCTGAATGTGCAGGGAGCAGGGAGCCGGCTTCTGCGGACGCTGGTAACCAAGGTACACATCGGGTAACCAAGCAAAGCGCTTTGCTTGGTTACCCGATATTTACCTTGGTTACCAGCGTCCGCAGCTTCTAGAAGCCGGCTCCCTGCTCCCTGCACACGTAGCCAAGGTACACATTGGGTAACTATAAGCAAAGCGCTTTGCTTAGTAACCCGATGTGTACTATGGTTACCAAGCACAGCGTCGTTACACGGGTTGCTGGTGGCTGATCTCTGATCGCTGTGGAGATCTGCCTGATTGACAGCTCACCAGCGACCATGTAGCGACGCTCCAGCGATCCCTGCCAGGTCAGATCGCTGGTCGGATCGCTGGAGCGTCGCTAAGTGTGACGGTACCTTTATTCTCACCCAGAATCACTAATCTCTCAGGTAAACAGAGTTTAGGTGGATTCCAGGCCCCCTCCCCCAGACCTAGGCACAGAAGTACTTCAAGGGGATATAACTTGACTTAACAGGACAAACAATATATCGAATAGACAGACCACCACACTCAAAATATGAACCTACAGAAAATGGTACATAACCCACAATATCACACCATGAGACCCCACAAATTGGATTTACAGCCAAGGTATAGTGGACAGCTGTGGTCTGGTATTCTCAGGGTTGAAAGACACATGGTTATTTAGCCCTTCTCAGCCTAAGAATAGCAGGCCGCAGCCACCCAGAATTGGCGCATCCATTACATGCGCTAATTCTGGCGCTTCGCCCCGACTCTTCCCATTGCCATAATGCGGTGGCAAATGGGGACATACAGTACAAACCAAAAGTTTGTACACACCTTCTCATTCAAAGAGTTTTCTTTATTTTCATGACTCTGAAAATGGTAGATTCACATTGAAGGCATCAAAACTATGAATTAACACATGTGGAATGAAATACTTAACAAAAAAGTGTGAAACAACTGAAAATATGTCTTATATTCTAGGTTCTTCAAAGTAGCCACCTTTTGCTTTGATTACTGCTTTGCACACTCTTGGCATTCTCTTGATGAGCTTCAAGAGGTAGTCACCGGAAATGGTCTTCACTTCACAGGTGTGCCCTGTCAGGTTTAATAAGTGGGATTTCTTGCCTTATAAATGGGGTTGGGACCATCAGTTGTGTTGTGCAGAAGTCTGGTGGATACACAGCTGATAGTCCTACTGAATAGACTGTTAGAATTTGTATTATGGCAAGAAAAAAGCAGCTAAGTAAAGAAAAACGAGTGGCCATCATTACTTAAGGAAATGAAGATCAGTCAGTCCGAAAAATTGGGAAAACTTTGAAAGTGTCCCCAAATGCAGTGGCAAAAACCATCAAATGCTACAAAGAAACTGGCTCACATGAGGACCGCCCCAGGAAAGGAAGACCAAGAGTCACCTCTGCTGCAGAGGATAAGTTAGGGCCTCAGAAATTGCAGGTTAACAGCAGCTCAGATTAGAGACCAGGTCATTGCCACACAGAGTTCTAGCAGCAGACACATCTCTAGAACAACTGTTAAGAGGAGACTTTGTGCAGCAGGCCTTCATGGTAAAATAGCTGCTAGGAAACCACTGCTAAGGACAGGCAACAAGCAGAAGAGACTTGTTTGGGCTAAAGAACACAAGGAATGGACATTAGGCCAGTGAAAATCTGTGCTTTGGTCTGATGAGTCCAAATTTGAGATCTTTGGATCCAATGACCATGTCTTTGTGCGACACAGAAAAGGTGAACGGATGGACTCTACATGCCTGGTTCCCACCGTGAAGAATGGAGAAGGAGGTGTGGGGGTGCTTTGCTGGTGACACTGTTGGGGAATTATTCAAAATTGAAGGCATACTGAACCAGCATGGCTACCACAGCATCTTGCAGCGGCGTGCTATTCCATCCGGTTTAAGGTTAGTTGGACCATCATTTATTTTTCAACACAACAATGACCCCAAACACCTCCAGGCTGTGTAAGGGCTATTTGACTAAGAAGGAGAGTGATGGGATGCTACGCCAGATGACCTGGCCTCCACAGTCACCAGACCTGAACCCAATCAAGATGGTTTGGGGTGAGCTGGACTGCAGAGTGAAGGCAAAAGTGTCAACAAGTGCTAAGCATCTCTGGGAACTCCTTCAAGACTGTTAGAAGACCATTTCCGGGGACTACCTCTTGAAGATCATCAAGAGAATGCCAAAAGTGTGCAAAGCAGTAATCAAAGTAAAAGGTGGCTACTTTGAAGATCCTAGAAAATAAGACACATTTTCAGTTGTTTCACACTATTTTGTTAAGTATTTCATTCCACACGTGTTAATTCATAGTTTTGATGCCTTCAATGTGAATCTACAATTTTAAGAGTCATGAAAACAATGAAAACTCTTTGAATGAGAAGGTGTGTCCAAACTATTCTTCTGTACTGTAAATGGGGTTGTTGGGGTTAGGGTTAATGATGTCACGGCATCTATCAGATACTTGACATCACTAACCTAGTCAGTAATAAAAAAAGACAAAAAAAAATGTTATTTGAGAAAAAACACTCCCCAACACATTCCTGGCTCTTTTAGCAATTTATTGAAAAGAAAAAAAAATCTGGTCCGCCGTAATCCATTTTGGAGGTCCTATGACGACTTTGTACCTTCCAGAATATGGGTGGCACACTTTGAGAATGTATCCCCCATTTTCTGGAAGTGCAAACCTTCCATGGGAGGAGTGTGGGTGCTACTGCACTCACACTCCCCGGGTCCACGGCATGGCAGTGTGAGCTGCAGTGAACTCAGTGTCACTACTAGCAGGGAGCCGGCTGAGAGCCGCTCTGCACATGGGGTGGCCTGGCTGGACCTGGGGAGAACTTTGACATCGCATCTGACAGATACGACAGAACTCAGAGGAGAAGGATGATCCATTTTAGATGATCGGGTGGGGAGGCATTTGGCCACATTGGCGGCCTGGGGTAGGCGACTTATTTCCCGCTAGGACATAATTTTACTGCCCGCGGTATTTAAGGGGTTAAAGTCTACAGGCTCCGAAACCAGTTTAGAATACCTAAACTTTTTTATTTACATAATTTTTCTAGTTTAGGAGTGAAATATAATGTGGGCACATTTTGTAATTGGGTTGATTTTCACTATTTTGCTGCATTCATACGAGAAATGGGTGGTAAATTGTGCGCGTCAGCGAGTGCACAGATCTGTACGCCATGTGTGGGCTCCTCTTCTACCGTTAGAGACAAGAATACATTGAATCCTAATTCCATTGCCCTGTTCTTAACCGAAAAACTGGGAAATTATTTGTTTTTGCACTTTCTTATTTTCCTACTGTTATTACATAGCACATTTCATGTTGAATATTTGTTAGTACTCAAATGATATCTCACCTCCCTTATCACCATTAAGTTTCCATATGGGCTCATCTCCCCATTCAGGTCCTTATAATATCGGATCCTCTCAGTGGAGATCTTCTATAGAAGAGAATTCTCCTGACTGACCCATCAAGGATGGATATGGACAGGGACAAGATGGCGGAGAGGATATTACACCTCACCCTAGAGATCCTCTTCCGGCTTACTGGAGAGGTGAGAGATTCTGATGACGTCACATTACATCATTCTTATCTATGGGAAGAACAGATGGACAGAACTGGAGAGGTGAGGACTCTGGAAATGTCTGGAGTGAGATTTATTACTGTGTCTCTCCATAACCAGGATTACACAGTAGTGAAGAAGACCTCTAGTGAGCGCTGTCAGGCCCCTGTGTCTGAGGGATGGGGAAGACCCCTGAGCCCAATCACGGGGCCTCCACCTCACCCCCCGATACATGAGGACATCAATGACCAGGAGATCCTAGAACTCACCTACAAGATGATTGAGCTGCTGACTGGAGAGGTGACACTGCTGGGAATGCTGGGACATTATACAGTAACGCTATGAAGGGATCGGGGGTGACGGTATCATTGTATGTGTCAGGTTCCTATAAGGTGTCAGGACGTCACCGTCTATTTCTCCATGGAGGAGTGGGAGTATTTAGAAGGACACAAAGATCTGTACAAGGACGTCATGATGGAGGTTCCCCAGCCCCTCACATCACCAGGTAATAGACAGGACTAAATACACACGGCCTATAATTATCTGTATGTAAGGAATGGATTCAGTCCCTGTATGTGTCTCCTCCAGTTCTATCCAGTAAGAGGACAACACCAGAGAGATGTCCCCGTCCTCTTCTCCCACAGGACTGTAAACAAGAAGATCCCAATGTTCCTCAGGATCATCAGGTAGATGGAGAGAAGGTGCATGAAATCTCCCTATGATGTGTAGACGGCTGTGAAGGTCTTGTGCTCAGTCTTGTTTTATCCTCCAGTATTATATGTGTTATACTTGTGTAATGAGAGCGGTGGAGATGGCAGGATTAGAGCTGATCATAGATGTGACTTCTCCAACTGTCTGTGACTTTTGGATCACATTTATCCCATTCTCTACACTTAACACTTACATCAGGGTTTTGACTCCAAGTTATCAGAGAGAGGTCGCCCCCTATCCCATGGGTCAGAAGGTCACAGCATAAGCCAGCACTAGTTGGATCTGCTTTGCCTTCCACTTAGCTGTGCAGACTATGCTTGTGCTGGCGCTCCTAGGGTTAAGCAGACCCTCGTGTCTTTCTTGGCTTACCATCCTGAGTAGTCTCAGCTGTTCTGATTTCTGAACAGCCCCCCCCCCCCCCCCGTATAAGTTCTCACCACTTTACCTCAGTAGTTGCCAGTGAAAACTTGCTTTTCCATGGTCCTGGCATGGAGTTATGAGCCATGGAAGGAGAAATTGTTTTGAATTTGATCCTGGAGATTGCAGCTTGGAAATTTTCTTTGATGTCTTCCTATTGATCATGTCCCTTTTTACTTATTTCTTTTTTCCATCCCCCTTTTTCACCACCTGTTGTTTGGGAATGCAGTTTCTTTTTCCTATGTCTGTCGTTTTCCTTTTGTGTCATTATCGTTAAGCAGGTGTGGCGCCCCAGGACCTGGTCGCCACAACAGCATTGCCCTCCCAAAGGGTTAATGCTGAGCCTGGAGGTAATTGGGAGATCTATTGGCCAGTAAGTTAACACTCAACACAATTCTCCCTCCGGCCAGCAGAGGGAGCTCTGAACCTGGAACTTCAGGGAGGATTCCTTAAGTCTGGCTGAAGGGAGGAAGTAGTGGTTAGTCTGGAGACAGGAGTGAAAGAGTGCAGACGCAGGGTAGTGCTGCCTTGTGAAACTGGGGCCTAGAGCTTGGATAGCTTGGCCCAGTGAAGCAAGGGGAGCAGAGAGGCACAGCAGAGACTCGGACATCGGAGTCTGTAGTTGCCAGGGCATAAAATCCATCCCTGGTAGCTGAATCCGGAGGGCAGGAGAGCTGCAAGCCCCCTGTCCCAGAAGCAATCTGAAGGTACAGCTGCATTCCAAGGGCCTGGTGTGGGCTCCAGCAGAGAAGCACCAGAGAGGGCCTGCGCAGTCTACCACACAGAAAAGGGGACGAACAACAAGTCCCAGCAGCAAGAGGGCAATTGCAAACCTAAAGTGCAGTGTCCTAAAACAGCAGAGAAAGATTAAGGAGTAGGCCTCATACTCAACTGGCCAAAGATCACCCCAGGCACTTCCAGGCCGGCCGGACCATCTTTACCATCTGTGACGGTCTCCCTGGACTAAGTTTCTGCCGAGTAAAAGAGGAGAAGGTAAAGAGACTACTGTTTGTGCCTGTTTCTTTCATTGCTTGTCGGCCCTGCACCGTGTTAGTCACACAGCACCATAGACTTCCACAAGCACCAACTGTGCCCCGGGCATTGCTCCACCTGTGGGGAGCAGTACTACCATAGCTGCTATATCATCATCCCGGAGGCCTCACACAGCAGCGGCGGCTTAATAGCCGCATACCACAGGTGGCGTCACGAACACAACCATTAACAAGCAAGCCACATATTCTACTGACACCCACCAGGGCCACGGAGCCGGGCCCAGCCACCACTGACTACCACCGGACTAGTCCGGCCCGGCACCGGGTGTCCCATAGCCCTGGGGTGGGCGAGTCACAGGACTAGTGTTCTTCCTGCCCTGCTCACTAGACACGGTTGTGATTAGAGTAAGACGGGGATAGATACATGATTACCGCACAAGGGGAAAGATCCTGTCTTGGGACATCGTGGAGCTCAGGGTTGCTCAGAGTAAGTGATAGGGCCTATCCTTCCTGTTCTTCCCTAGATGCAGTGGTTCCCACGCCATTTTTCTCATGATACACCGCTCAGCCTCTTGGTGAAAAACAACAACCAGGAACTGCCCTGTATTGGTAACTGGTGCCTACCTCAGAGGCTCTGGTGATGACTGGGTATGCACTTAATCATGCCCCTCTGGATAAGCCTGGTTCAGGGAGCAGTGAGGTTACGCCCTTCCCCTCAACCTATTAGCATGACAGGTTTACATGTAATTCTTCAAATGACATGATTCAGATGAAACCCCCAAAGGATCCATTCACTGTAATAAGGCAGCAGAGTTAAGTCTGGACTCCTCATGGCAGCGCGGCAATCATCCCTATCTAGTGAACGGTTATCTTCAGTAATTGTTACACCGGATTCTTTATGATGTTACATCGTCATCTTCTCCCCATTCAGGTCCCTACAATATCGGATCCTCTCAGTGGAGATCTTCTATATAAGAGAATTCTCCTGACTGACCCATCAAGGATGGATATGGACAGGGACAAGATGGCGGAGAGGATATTACACCTCACCCTAGAGATCCTCTTCCGGCTTACTGGAGAGGTGAGAGATTCTGATGACGTCACATTACATCATTCTTATCTATGGGAATAACAGATAGACAGAACTGGAGAGGTGAGGACTCTGGAAATGTCTGGAGTGAGATTTATTACTGTGTCTCTCCATAACCAGGATTACACAGTAGTGAAGAAGACCTCTAGTGAGTGCTGTCAGGCCCCTGTGTCTGAGGGATGGGGAAGACCCCTGAGCCCAATCACGGGGCCTCCACCTCACCCCCCGATACATGAGGACATCAATGACCAGAAGATCCTAGAACTCACCTACAAGATGATTGAGCTGCTGACTGGAGAGGTGACACTGCTGGGAATGCTGGGACATTATACAGTAACGCTATGAAGGGATCGGGGGTGACGGTATCATTGTATGTGTCAGGTTCCTATAAGGTGTCAGGACGTCACCGTCTATTTCTCCATGGAGGAGTGGGAGTATTTAGAAGGACACAAAGATCTGTACAAGGACGTCATGATGGAGGTTCCCCAGCCCCCCACATCACCAGGTAATAGACAGGACTAAATACACACAGCCTATAATTATCTGTATGTAAGGAATGAATTCAGTCCCTGTATGTGTCTCCTCCAGTTCTATCCAGTAAGAGGACAACACCAGAGAGATGTCCCCGTCCTCTTCTCCCACAGGACTGTAAACAAGAAGATCCCGATGTTCCTCAGGATGTGTTTCCTCCAGCTCTATCCAGTAAGAGATATCTACTCATGTACTTTCTGCACTAATTTTGTGGTTACATTTTTAGGCTTTCTGCTCTGGTTTTTTCAGCTGTATTTTCTTTGCTTCTGCTTCTTCTGCTGTTTGTTTCTAGTGTCTTCTCTATGTTGTTATGAAGGCAACTCAAAGACCTGCAGAGGGTTCATGAATACCCTGTTTCCTCAAAAAGACAACCTACACCAAAAATAAGATCTAGCATGATTTTATGGGATTTTTGGCGAATGCTTGAAATATAAGCCCTACTCCAAAATTAATTCCTATTTACAGTCAGGGCCAGTGTTGGAAGGAGTCAAAATGTGCAATTTTTCAGATTTCCCAGTTTCTCAGGGACCCTATCAGTTGTATGCTAAGGTTGATTGTTTAACCCTGGGCGATTTTCCGTTTTATTGTGGGGGGTTTTTTGCTCCACTTCTTTCGAGAGCCATAACTTTTTTTTATTTTTCCGTCAATCTTTCTACATAAGGGATTATTGTTTATGTAGTTTTAAATGAAACCATAAGTTTTATCATATAGTGTATTGGAAAAATTTCAAGTGCAGATAAACTGCAAAAAAAAAGGGCAATCGCACAATAATTTTTGGGATATTTTATTCACCATGTTCATTATATGGTAAAACTGATATGTCTATGTGATGTCTCAGGTCAGTACGAGTTTGTAGACACCAAATATGTATAGGTTTACTTTTATCTTAGGGGTTAAAAAATGTGTTTGCCGCTACGCCGTTTACCATTCAGATTGATTGATTTTATAGTTTGATAGATCCGGCATTTCTGATTGTGGCGATATTAAATATGTGTATATTTTTTTATTATTTTAATTCTTTAGATTTCAATGGACCGAATGTAGGGTGATTTGAATTTTTAAGTTTTTTTTATTTTTTTTAAAAAACTTTTATTTTTTGTATTTTACTAGCCTCTTGGGGGACTATAACGATCAGCTGTCTGATCGCTCTTCCATTTCTCCAGATCACAGCTACACAGCTGAGATCTGGAGAAATGCTGCTTTACTCTCACACACGTCTGTCTGCCGGCAGTGAGAGAAAGTAACTCATGATAGCTACAGGCAGGGCCGGTTCATAGGCGGGGCAGGCAGGGCTCCAGCCCCGGCACCCCACCACAAGAGCTTCTAAGGGGGCCCCCACCACCAGGGCCGTCATAAGTTTATTAAGCCCCGGCCGGCCCCTCTTCAACGAGAGCACAGGCGGCACTGCACCTTTAATCTTCCTGTCTGGTCGCTTCAGACGTGGCTACACAGCACGCTGTGCGTGTTCAGGTCCTGGCAGATCATGTGAAGAGGATCTCGGCGTCTTCTCTGCTGTCCAGATAGGACCTGCAGAGCTCAGTGCAGGTCCGTACTCTCCTCCTCCTGTGCTGTGATTCATGGCTTCTCTCCTTGACATGGAGCTCCTGGCCAGTCAAAGGCTGGTAAGATCGTTGTGTGATGACAGCTAGTGAGAGGAGTCCGGGTCTGCTATACTGTGCATTGTGGTGGTCTGGATGGAGGGCTAAAACAGGGTCTGTACCTTGGTATGTTATTAGGGGCTGAGGGGTTGTGTATATTATAAGAAGGTGGGGGGGTGTTTGAGCTGTGTTTGATCCCCCAAATCTGTGTGTACAGAAACAGTATCTCAACTGCCCCAGCACAAGCTACAACCCTTGTATAAAGAGGAGATAATTAAAACAGCGTGTAAGAGCAGCAGAGCTGTGTGTGTGTGCACAGAGCTGTATGTGTGCAACAGAGCTGTGTGTGTGCAACAGAGCTGTGTGAATACGTACTCTTTGGGCAGCAGAGTTGTGTGTGTGTGTGTGTATATACAGTAGTACTTTGTGTATTGCAGTGTTGTGTGTGCATGAAGGCAGCAGAGCTATGTATTTTTCTGTCTGTACATAGGCAGCAGAGCTGTGTCTATACAGTATTTACTCTTTGGGCAGCAGAGTTCTGTTTGTGTATGTGTATACCAGTGCTTTGTGTGTAGTAGTGCAGTGTGCATGAAGGCAGCAGAGCTGTGTGTGCTGCTGTGTCTGTACATCTGCAGCAGAGATGTGTGCAACAGTGCTATCAGGATGTGTGAGTGTGTGTGTGTATGTGAAGCAGAGCTGTGTTACTGTGTATGTATGCATCAGAGCTGTGCGTGCTGCCCCCCAGAGCCATCTGTGCGGCCCCCCAGAACTGCATGGGCCCCCCAGAGCGCTATGCCACCCATCCCAGTACTGTGTATGCCCCCAGAGCTGTTTGCCACTCTAGTAACATCTATGCCCCCCCCAGTAATGTTTATGCCCCCAGCCCCTCCTGTAATGTATATATTGTAGCCCCCAGCCCCTCCTATGATGTATACACAGCAATGCAGTGTCAGTGTGCAGCCATGTCTGATAGTGATGGCCACCAATCAGTGCGGCACAGCCACATACCCTGGAGGAGCTGGACGGAAACAAGCAGGGAGGTGAGTGAGGCTGCTGGTGACTTCCCCATATTAATAACTCTAATGCGTCTGTATCTGTATGTATGATGTATGTATCTATGTATGTCAGTGTATATGACTGTAGACAATCAATTGAAGGCGGATCCCGGCACAAAACGTCCAAAAAATGGTCAGAAGTATAAATAAAACTTCACATTTATTCAGAAAATAAAAGCAGTATAAAATAAGCTCCTCCGATCAACGCGTTTCAGACGTGATCGTCCTTAGTCATGATCATGAATCATTTTCTTGTCATGATTCATGACTAAGGACGATCGCATCTGAAACGCGTTAATCGGAGGAGCTTATTTTATACTGCTTTTATTTTCTGAATAAATGTGAAGTTTTATTTATACTTCTGACCATTTTTTGGACGTTTTGTGCCGGCATCCGCCTTCAGTTGATTGTCTTCAGCCTTCCTTGTCCAGCGAGCACAGTCCGTATTCTCCTCTGAGAATTTCCCCTGTTGTGGTGAGCTGATACACACTTTTTTTCTTGGTGTATATGACTGTGTATATATTATGTCTGTTTATATGTATCTTTGTGAATTTGTCTTCAAATATGTATATGTACGTATGCATGTATGTATCTGTATGTGTGTGTCTGCGTGTGGATGGGGCGACTGAGACTTTTTCACCCGGGGCCCACAAAAATCTGGAGCCGTCCCTGGTTGTCTTAAAGGGAACCTGTCATCAGAAATTTAGCTATAAACCTAAAAGTTTCCCCTTCTGTAGCTCGTGGGCTGCATTCTAGCAAGGTTCCTCTAGTTTTTCTGGCCCCTTTTATACCAAAATAAACACTTTATAAAGTTGTACCTTTTTCGTATGTAAATTTCGTAAATTATCCATGGGGGCGGGCTGCCTGGTGTCCGTTACTGTCCTCCTGCCGATTTACGCCGCCCCCGAACGCTGAATTTCAAACCTCAGGACGCCACCCCTGGGCGCCCGAGGTCCTGCGCATGCGCTGTGCGACTGCAGCGGGACTATGCACTGCGTGCACGTGTGACCGCTGGTGACGTTTTGCGCAGGCACGAGGTTATGGGCGGTGCTGTGAGTGTCATCAGCAAGTGCCGCCCATAAACTCATGACCGCACTTTCCCCTCTTCCTCCAGCGTTCTGCGCCGGCCAAATGACCAGACGTCACCTCCTTCCCATCGTACCCTGCAGCAGGAAATAGATGGGAGGAGCATAGGAGCACAGCACAGGAGAAGCGGAGAGGATCTGAACTACGTACAGAGGGGAGAGCGCGGCCACGAGAGTATGGGCGGGCACTTGCGATGCAATCACAGCGCCGCCCATACTCTCGTGCCTGCGACCACGTCACCAGGTGTCCCGGCGTGCACGGGACCTCGGGCGCAGTGGGCGGCGTCCTGAGGGATGATTTGGAGCGTGGGGGGACGGCGTAAGGGACAGCAATGGACGCCACACGGCCCGCCCCCATGGACGATTTACAAGATTTTCATACCAAAAGGTACAACTTTATAAAGTATTTATTTTGGTTTAAAATGGGGCACAAAAAGTATACAAACCTTGCTAGAATGCAGCCCAGGAGCTGCAGAGGGGGAAACATTTAGGTTGAAAGCCAAATTTCTGATGACCGGTTCCCTTTAACATAGGGATCAATAAAAAAAAATGTGAATAACTCTACTTTCTGTGTATAAGTGGACGGCTTTGAGTTATCCTGGACTGTATCTGTATTGTAGTGCTGTAAATCTGAATGTGGCAGAACAACAATTTATATCTAATGCTACAATTCGCGCTCTACTGTTATGGCTAAAAATGTTAACGTTATTGGGCCCCCACCAGATTTTATGCCCATGGGCCCCCACCAACCTTAATCTAGCCCTGGCTACAGGAGTCATCACAAGACCCTGTGCTACCATGGCAACCATCGGAAGTCACGTGATCACATCACATGTCTTCTGATGGCACTGGGTAAGTTATGCTTATGTTGGCGCGCTGTTACATCTCGCTGTCAGATTTTGACACCGAGATGTAAGGGGTTAATAGGCGCGGGTGGAACGCGATTCCACTCACGTCTGGCAGGCACACGTCAGCTGTTGAGATCAGCTGATATGTACGCGGATCGCTGAGAACTTTCCACGACAGGATGCGGGGATTAACCTCACACGATCCATGATGTACCCAGTACGTCTTCTGTCGTGAAGAGGTTAAGGACCTTTTGATGACTTCAAAGTCATGTGACATGATGTAACTAAAGGTCTCTTAATTGCAGGAGTCTAAACTGAACAGGACACAGGCTGGCATGCAGGACTGGTATTAGGGGAAAAGGAGAGCAAACTGGGCAATTTCACAGGGACCCCATAATCCTAGCGGCCCCAGTGTTTATATGCCAATTATAGGACTGCTTAAGGAACCTTTTGACATCACGTCATGTGACCAAAGGTCTCTTAATTGCAGGAGTCTCAAGCTGAAGAGCAGATAGGCTGGTGTGTGTGTGTGTGTGTGTGTGTGTGTGTGTGTGAGTGTTCACACCATTTTTAACCAGCTTTGCCAAAATGGGGGCAGAGTTCCAGCCGCACACTGAGATGTAAAAGTTTTCATCTACTAAAGAAGATGTAATAACATTATTGCTGTAGAGAATGTGAACTACTGGCAAACTACCCTGGAAGAAATGGAGACCCCTACAGGAGGAGATTTTACACCTAGACCCTGATTCATGAGAGCAATTATGGCAGAATTCTGGCATAAATCACTTCAAACGTTCTCAAAAAATTTTGTGCAACACAGAGTTGTGAAAACAATTGTGACTTTTGGAGGTTTCACGCCAATTTTAACCAGCTTTACCAAAATGGGCAGAGCTTGGCCAGAAGAAGGGTGTGATGCCACCGCTTCTCTAATTCATAACAAACTGCGATGTTCCCTATGCCAGAAATCTCACCCCAGTCCCTGACATTAATTTTCATTGTAAATCGCCGGTCTTGATGAATTGGAGCCCTAATGTTTATCTGCACAAACCACAAGACCCTGCTACCTGCTTTGGTTACAAAGCCTCAGGATAGGCCATCAACGTTACAGTCTCGGACAACCCCGTTATACATCCGGCATATGTCCCTAACTATTTTATTTTCGTCTTTGAAAAAAAAAACCTCTTTGAAATTGTCCATGTTGTGGATCAATGTAACAAGGAGATTTTAGTAGGTTTTGACAACTTTCATGATGGCGTCAGGATCTGTGTAAATGATAGATTCTGGTACTCTGCATGTTCACTTCTCTGATGTCTGTGAGCAGCGCAGGGAGACGCAGGTGAGGAACCACAGGCTTGGGAAGGCTAGCAAGAGTTATTCTCTGTTGGGCTGCTTGTTAATGTCTTTGATCACATGCTGTAGAGGAGAAAGTATCGCTCCCCTTCTGTATATGTTGGCTGGACTATTTAATTAATACCAGCTATTGTTTACCTATATTGGTCTGGTGAGGTGTTGTGATCCAGAATTATCGGTACTTGTTGTGCATTATTACTGTGAGCTGTTGTGTTGTTAACCTTTGTCTTTTTTGTTGCTGCTTTCCTGCTATTGCTTTTCTCCTGAGTGTCTCACTGTTTATTTCTATAAGCTTGCAATGTGTCCCTACTGTCTTAATCTGTGTTTCCCATCTGTTTTAATCTGTTTTTCCATCCTATTCCTGCCCCTTCCTTCCCTGGGGGGATAACAGATTAGATCTTGTCAGGAGAATAGTAAGGCACAAGACTCCGGCATCTCCATCTTCAGGGGTAATCCACAGGTTAGGAATAACTTAGGGTCCCCCAGTGTGAGGGACAGTATAGGAGCCCCGTGTCCCTCATCTTGCAGTCACATTGTCACAATCAATCAGATTATTTACTGCAGCACATTCCAGAGAACTGGTGCTAGGAATGGGAGATCCAAATTAACGAAGATGTAAGTGTTAGGCCATGTGCCCACGGGACAACGAACCTGCGGAATTTGCCGCAGGTATGTCCACAGGTTTACCGCAGCTGCTCCCCGGAATCTACAGCTATCCATTGCTGTGGGATTCAAGCATTTTTGTTGCGGTAAACCTGCGGGACAAGTGCGGAAATACCTGCAGAAATCCCGCCCTCTATCTCCATAGCGGAAAGGCAGCACATCCGCAGATATTTCCGCATGAATAATTGACATGCAGTTAGCTGCAGCATATTCTGTAGCCGCACATACCGCAGCATTGATACAGCACTCCCCAAATCCCATAGGATAACATGGGGAGTGTCTGTACTTGCATAAACCTGCAAATTTATCTGGAAAATCCAGATAAATCCGCGGGTTGTCCGCAGCAAACTCCGCAGGTATGTTGTCCCGTGGGCCCATGGCCTTAAGGGCGCTTTACACGCTACAATGTATCTTACGATGTGTTGGCGGGGTCATGTCATAAGTGACGCACATCCGGCATCGTAAGTAACATTGTAGCATGTAACATCTACGTGCGATTGCGATTGAACGGTAAAACGTTCATCGCATGCACGTCGTTCATTTCCTAAAAATTGAACGTCAGGTTGTTCATCGTACCCGGGGTAGCACACATCGCAGTGTTTGACACCCCGGGAACGATGAACATATCTTACCTATGTCCTGCGGCTCCCGCCGGCAATGCGAAAGGAAGGAGGTGGGCGGGATGTTTACGTCCCGCTCATCTCCGCCCCTCCGCTTCTATTGGCCGGCTGCCACGTGACATAGATGTGACGCCGAACGTCCCTCCCACTCCAGGAAGTGGATGTTCACTGCCCACATCGAGGTCGTTCATGTTCTATGGCTCTTGCTGTGAGATTCAGATGTAGCAGTACTGGATGAGTCGTGGGACCTCAAGTGGATTACGTCAGATCTGGAGGGGTGTTTTAGGGGTTAATAAAGTGGTAAAAGAGGGGCTTTTTTGTCATTTATTTCAAATAACGGAGTTTTGGGGTGTTTGTGTTATTTTCCTTTAACTTACAGATTAGTGATTATGGGTGTCTCAGATGCCTGCCATCACTAATCTAGGACTTAAGGCTGCTTTACACCAGACAATCTATCGTGCGATAGATCGTCGGGGTCATGGTTTTTGTGACGCACATCCGGCATCGCTGGCGATGCCGGCCTGTGTGACACCTCCTAGCGACGCAGTATCGTTCACAAATCGTGAGTCGTGTACTGCTCGCTAGGTTCCATAATATCGTTTAATTTAGTTGTTCATCGTTTCCGGGGTAGCACACGTCGCTCCGTGTGACACCCCGGGAACGATGAACAGCAGCTCACCTGCGTCACGCAGCCGCCGCCGGCTATGTGAAGGAAGGAGGTGGGCGGGATGTTTACGTCCCGCTCATCTCCGCCCCTCCGCTTCCATTGGCCGGCGGCTGTGTGACGTCGCTGTGACGCCGATCGTCCCTCCCACTCCAGGAAGTGGACGTTCGCCGCCCACAGCGTGGTCGCACGAGAGGTAAGTACGTGTGACGGGGGTTATTCGTTTGTGCGACACGTTCAACAAATTGAACGTGCCGCACATACGATGGGGGCGGGTACGATCGCATACGATATCGTATGCTTAATTGCAAGGTGTAAAGCAGGCTTTAAGCCCGCTTTACACGCTACAATATATCTTACGATGCCGGATGTGCGTCACTTACGACGTGACCCCGCCGACACATCGTAAGGTACATTGTAGTGTGTGACAGGTACGTGCGATTGCGATTGAACGTTAAAACATTCATCGCATACACGTCGTTGAATCCTGACGAATTGCACGTCGGGTTGTTCAATGTTCCCGAGGCAGCACACATCGCAATGTGTGACACCCCGGGAACATTGAACAGATCTTACCTGCCTCCCGCGGCTACAGTTGGCAATGTGGAAGGAAAGAGGTGGGCGGGATGTTTACGTCCCGCTCATCTCCGCCCCTCCGCTCCTATTGGCCGGCTGCCGCGTGACGTCGATATGACGCCGAACGTCCCTCCCACTCCAGGAAGTGGATGTTCGCCGCCCACATCGAGGTCGTATGGACGGGTAAGTATGTGTGACGGGGGTTAATCGTTTGTTTCGCATGTTCAACAAATTGAACGTGCCACACATACGATGGGGGTGTTGCAAATCGCATACGATATCGTATGCGAAATTGCAACGTGTAAAGCAGGCTTTAGAAGTCGAAATTGGACAACAGATTCAGAATATGGTTTAAAAAATAATTGTACTTTCAAGATAATATCATTATAAAATAATAATATTGTGGGTTTTTTTTAGCAGATGACTATACTGGAAGTTCAGATGGACCTCTAATATCTTCAAAATTTATAACAGATGATGAAAGTATCACACATGATGCATATGAAGAGCATGCTGTTGTCCCAGATATACCTTCAGTCCTTCCTAGGAAATCTCTATCATCTGATCTTTTCAAAAAAGTCCAAAATTCCGATTTATCACAGAAATGTAAGCAAAATAAAAGTTACAGAAGGGATGTGGAATGCGAAACTGCTCCTACAAGGGAGAAACCATTTTCATGTTCAGAGTGTGGGAAATGTTTTATTCGGAAATCAAATCTTGTTGTGCATCAAAGATCTCACACAGGTGAGAAGCCATTTTCATGTTCAGAGTGTGGGAAATGTTTTATTCGGAAATCAAATCTTCTTGAGCATCAAAGATCTCACACAGGGGATAAGCCATTTTCATGTTCGGAGTGTAGGAAATGTTTTATTCGGAAATCAAATCTTGTTGTGCATCAAAGATCTCACACAGGGGAGAAGCCAGTTTCATGTTCAGAGTGTGGGAAATGTTTTATTCGGAAATCAACTCTTGTTGTGCATCTAAGATCTCACACAGGGGAGAAGCCATTTTCATGTTCAGAATGTGGGAAATGTTTTATTCGTGAATCAGACCTTGTTAGACATCAAAGATCCCATACAGGGGAGAAGCCATTTTCATGTTCAGAGTGTGGGAAATGTTTTCAAAGGAAATCAGGTCTTGTTGACCATGGAAATCTTCACACAGGAGAGAAGCCATTTTCATGTTCAGAATGTGGGAAATGTTTTATTCGGAAATCAACTCTTGTTGTGCATCAAAGATCTCACACAGGGGAGAAGACATTTTCATGTTCAGAATGTGGGAAATGTTTTATTTGTGAATCAGACCTTGTTAGACATCAAAGATCCCATACAGGGGAGAAGCCATTTTCATGTTCAGAGTGTGGGAAATGTTTTCAAAGGAAATCAAGTCTTGTTGACCATGGAAATCTTCACACAGGGGAGAAGCCATTTTCATGTTCAGAGTGTGGTAAATGTTTTACTCAGAAATCATATCTTGTTATGCATCAAAGATCTCACACAGGGGCAAAGCCATTTTCATGCTTAGAATGTGCTAAATGTTTTACTAAAAAATCAAGTCTTGTTGACCATAGAAAACTTCACACAGGGGAGAAGCCATTTTCATGTTCAGAATGTGGGAAATGTTATATTCAGAAATCAAATCTTGTTGTGCATCAAAGGTCTCACACAGGGGAGAAGTCATTTTCATGTTCAGAGTGTGGGAAATGTTTTATTCAGAAATCAGATCTTGTTAGGCATCAAAGATCTCATACAGGGGAGAAGCCGTTTTTATGCCCATAATGTGTTAAATGTTTTACTATGAAATTAAAGAGAACCTGTCAGCAGAAATTTCGCCCAAAACCTAAAAGATTCCCCCTCTGCAGCTCCTGGGCTGCATTCTAGCAAGCTCCCTATTATTATTGTGCCCCCTTTCTGACCAAAATAAAGACTTTTATAAAGTGGTACCTTTTTATATTCAGATTCTGTAAATGTGACACGGGGGCGGGCTGCCTGATGGCCATGATTCTGCCTCCTGCCGCTTTAGGCCGTCTCCCATCGCTGATTTCCATAGCTGTGGACGCCGCCCAGTGCTCCACAGGTCCCCGCGCATGCCCAGTGCCTATCTCTCGTGGATGAGCATTGTGCCCAGTGTCACCGCTGGTGACACCTCCTTCCCATCTTGTCACCTCCTTCCCATCTTGCCCTGAGGCAGGAAATAGATGGGAAGGAGGTGACGTGGGGTCAGCAGCACCGCGCTTGCGCAGAACGAAGGAGGCCGAGGGGGAAAGCGCGGTCCCGCGATTATGGGCGGTTGCTTGGTAATAAACATCACAGCACCGCCCATAATCTAAAGCCTGCGCACACGTCACCAGCGGTGACACTGGGCAATGTGCTCATCCACGAGAGATAGGCACTGGGCATGTGCGGGGACCTGTGGAGCACTGGGCGGCGTCCACAGCTATGGAAATCAGAGATGGGGGACGGCCTAAAGCGGCAGGAGGCAGAATAACGGCCATCAGGCAGCCCGCCCTCGTGTCACATTTACAGAATCTGAATACAAAAAGATACCACTTTATAAAGTCTTTATTTTGGTCAGAAAGGGGGCACAATAATAACAGGGACCTTTCTAGAATGCAGCCCAGGAGCTGTAGAGGGGGAATCTTTTAGGTTTTGGGCGAAATTTCTGCTGACAGGTTCCCTTTAAGTCTTGTTTACCTTCAAAAATATCACACAAAAGAAACAATTTTTATGTTCTGAATGTGGAAAATATAATTCTCAGAAATCAGATTTTGTGAAACATGTGAAGAAGCCGCACAGGGAAGGAACCTTTTTCATGTTGTGAATAATTGAACTGTTTAACTGATAAATCAATTTTTGCCGACTATCAGAAAACCAACAGAGCGGAGCAGCCATTCTTGCTTTCAGAATTTGCTAAATGTTTTTTATCATTAATCAGGTCCTGTTGTCAGATGAGTCACATGGAAAAAGCCATCATGATGTATTATAATTCAAAGGGTTTTATCCAAAAATCATCTACAATTGCTCAAGTAAGAATTGGTGAGGGAAAGAACACTTTCTTTTTAAACTTATCATATTTTTTGGACCATAAGACGCACCTAGGTTTTGAAGTAGGAAAATAGGGAAAATGATTCATGCAAAAAATGTGATACTGTTGGGGGGGATTTTCTGCTGACACTGTTAAGGGGATAAAATCCCCCAATTCTGTACTAATGTCCCCCATCCTAGGCCCCTTCCATGTATGTATCCCCCATACTCGTATATATGTCTTTCATCCTGGTATATATGTTGCCCATCTTTATCCCATCCTGGTATATATGTTGCCCATCCTGGTATATATGTCCCTTGTCCTAGTGTATATGTCCCTATCCTTTATATATGACCCTCATCTTGGGCCCATTCTTGTATATATTTTCTCATCATGCTGCGCACATAAGAAAATAAATGATTATACTCACCATCCCTCCGCTCTCCCTGTGCACGGTGTTCTCTTCTGATGCTGGCAAGTGACTTCGGCATGTAAGCAGGACAGCACATCACATTACTGCCATACGCCCCAGTTACACGCGGACATCAGCTGCCAGAATATTCACTGTTCCCCACAGCCGGGATTTTGCGCTTGGGGAGCAGTGAATATTCATTCTCTAATAGTAGACACACGTGATTGTCCAGCCACAGCAGTAAGCCGGCGGCTGGGTGATCATGTGTACCCGATATTAAAGATAATGAATATTCACTGCTCCCCACGCTAACAATACCGCCCACATCTTGGTTGGTGCTGGCTTCATTGCTTAGAGGTGGGCGAGATTATGGCGTGGGAAGCAGTGAATATTAATTTTCTTCTTTAGCTGGCACACTGTTAGCCCTTTTGAGAGCCTTTAGGAATATTTTTGAATAGTTTTGATACTGGATTATATTTAGACAATTCACTAATCTCAGGTTGCCCACTGCTTTATTTACTAAAAAGCGCAGCCCCAGATTGGAGATAGGAACTCATAAGTATATCACATTGTATATAATTTAATTTAAAAACTTGTACTTGGGGGGGCGTGGCCTGGCCAGAGAGGTGAGCAGACGCTGAGAGGGAGCGCTCCTGGAGCCACCGATTATCCTGTAATCCACTGGGCCATGTGGAAGATAAAAAACAACTGAGCAGCAACCGGAGACCACCCTGTACTCACCGCACAGCTTGGATGGCGGTTACAAGGCTGGGGGGAAGAGCAGGAGGCAGAAGTAGGTGGCGGCGGGAATGGAAGGTACTGCACAAAATGGTGCTGGGACACTGACACCAGCCTCCAAAGCTGGGAAACCTGCGGCCGCACACGCTGCTGAAAAATTGGCTGAGTACGCCAGGGGCGCGGAGCTCCTGTGGCGCACAAAGATGAATGAGCTGAATTGAGGAGCTCCAAGCAGCACAGCCCTCACAATACAATGGAGGAGGAAGGAGTAACTAGAGCAGACTCCTTACCATTACAGCAAGGCTTACAGAACAGCCCCCTGCATCCATGCACAATACATGTCCCCCTGAGCTTGCCACAACTCTGCAGGGTGCTGAGCCCACTCTGAAGGACATGCTTGCAGCTATAGCTCAAATTGGCTCCACTATGACATCACTCAGCTCCCAGATGGGCCAAATTATGGAGGAATTATCAGGTGTGAGACAGAGCCTCCAAAAAGTGAATGACTGCATGACGGCGTCAGAGGGGAGAATCAGTGCCTTAGAGGACAAAATGCCCCAGGTTACCCATGATTCCCACAGACATGATCAGCAACTGGCATTCCTACTTAACAAGACATATGATTTAGAAAATAGACTGAGGAGAAACAATGTGTGGGTGATAGGGGTTCCAGAAAAAACAGAAGGCACAAATCCATCAGAATTCTTTGAGAAATGGCTACAAAAAGTATTTGGCGCATAGGTCCTATCCCCCCTGTATGCTGTAGAGAGAACCCAGAGTGTCCACCAGACCCCTGCCTCCGGGAGCTCCTCCAAGACCTGTCCTGGTGAAACTACTTAGACTTACATTACAGAGACCGGGATGCGATCCGAGGAGCGACTAGAAACAGAGTCCATAACGGTGGACGGCCACAAGATATCCTTCTTTCCGTATTATTCAGTAGAAATTTCCAAAAAAAAAAAGAGCCCAATTTACAGATGTCAAACAACGCCTGAGAAATGCACAAGTCTCATACTCCATGCTGTACCCAGCGAAGTTCAGGGTGGCTGCACTTCAAGAGACATTCGTTTTTGAAAACCCTAAAGATGCTCTCAGATGGCTCGACATGAATGAGCAACGGCTCAGGCAAAGTCCACAACATTGATATGTAACCCTTTAAGAACTTTATCGGTGATGAATAATTTACTGTCTGCTGCGATTACACAGAATTGGCCCAGTGGACAAAATTATATGATACCCATTGATTGGTTCCAGCAGAACTCCCTGGAAGAGAAGTTTGGGTTTCTTTGCTTTTTTTATCTTTTTCCACTTCCAGAGACGGTTTTTGTTTTTCTCACTCCCATTCATTCTTCATTTTCCGCAGGTTTTTTCTCTTGCCTGAAACCATTTTGGGAAGTGGGAGTTTTATTGTCTTTCTTGTTTCAGCTTCAGGATGGACTGGTGCCTCAGTGTCAACTTTTGTGTTGTGAGACAACTGTTAGATGCTGGGGGAGGGTGGGGATGTTTCTGCAGCTCTAATGATGCTTTTATATACATGTATGCTAATGGTTCTCATGTGGTTCAAGGAGGAGGGGGGAGGTTGGAATTCTTTGCCAGGTGTGACTGCCTGCACTACATACGCATATCACCAAGATGGCGGGTAGGATTAATATTCTTTCTTGGAATGTCTGCAGTTTGGGGGACCGCACAAAAAGGGCAGCGGTAATGGAACAGGTCAAATCCCACTTTCCAGCAATCATCTGCCTACAGGAGACACATTTGGAGGGCGATAAAATAGCATACATGTATCGCTCATGGGTGGGCCATTGTTTCCACTCAACCTACACATCTCATTCCAGAGGTGTCAGTATTTTAGTCCACAGAGCAATCCCATTTGAGATCATTTCATCCACAGTAGATCAGGAAGGTAGATTCATTTGCATGTACTGTAAAATATTTAACAAGGAGCTCCTTCTGATAACAGTTTATATACCGCCTCCATATAATAATACTGTTATGAACAAAATTGCGGAAATGATTAGCAAGACCCCCAATGTACAGGTGGTGTGCATGGGGGATTTCAACAACATCATTCACCCATATTGGGACAAACACAATGCGGGTACTCACTTAGAACACTATCCCAACTCCAAATTTGGGGACACGGTGGCTGAACTGGCACTTTCAGATCTGTGGCGAATCAGAAACCCTGGAATCAAGCGATTCTCGTGCTATTCCAAAACACACAACACTCTGTCCAGAATAGACCTGATCTTGGGCTCGGAGGGTATACTGCCAATGGTGGAAAACACAGAATACATTCCTAGAGGTTTATCAGACCATTCCCCATGGTTGACACGACTAAATATTTTACCCGGGCTTGATCGTACCTGTAGCTTGTGGTCCTTTAATGCTTTTTGGCTACAGATTATAGATGTGGGCCCGGTTGAACTAGCCCTTGAATACTATTTTCAGGACAACTGTACTGGAGAGATGTCGCTTAACACTGTTTGGGATGCCATGAAGGCCTGTCTGAGGGGGTCACTGATACAGGGGGTGAGCAGATCTAAAATTAAGTCGGCACAATTTGAAATTTTTCTTAAAGAACGGGTCCAGACGACAGAACAGAAGTACATTCTGTCAGGGGATACACGGGACTTACTGGAATGTAGGGGGCACAAGAAGCATATGACTCTCACATTAAGGAACGGGCCACTAACAAAAGACTTTTTTCACGACAGAGATTCTTTGAAGAGGGCGAAAAAGGGGGTCATTTATTAGGGGTGATTGCTAAAACACAAAGGTGGAACACATTTGTGGGGGCGCTAAGGGACAAAACCGGGACCATAGTCAATCAACCTGACCAAATTTTGTCTACCTTCTCTGAATTAATATAGATTAGACTCAAGGTCTCGGGAATATTATATCAACCATAAATTAAATCCTTATTCCCATATAAATATTCTTTATTGCGTATAAATCACACCATCAGCATATGTACAAATATAAAGATAAATGGTGACCAGGAGGGTCAATTCTCTATGACAGCAGAAAATACATGCATTTAAATACAATACACAATTTGATGTCAGAGGGTTCACAGAACAGGATAGCACAAATGACCAAACTTAGCTTAAGGACTGTAGTTAATGTATTCAGGCAACACCATATACTGGATAGTTAATTAAGTAATGCAGTCCAAAGGAATCCAAGTTGCTGTACAAAGCCAGACGGCTATATCCTGACACTGTTCAAATGCCCTTTATAGCAGAGTGAACCATCAATCATCATAATAAAGTCTCCACCTCAACGCGTTTCCCCACGTGCAGAAACGTGGTTCATCAGGAGGCCATATAGGATTAACATCAGATATGCAGGTCCATGGCGCCAAATACCATCAGAATCAGCAGTGGTGCAGACACTGCTGCATAGATGAACACCACCACAGTCCACAGAGGCGTCATGACGCCTGTGCAGGGAGCCCGGCTCCTAGCAGCTGCAGACGCTCGTAACAAAGATAAATATCAGGTATGCAAGCAAGTTACCCGATGTTTACCTTGGTTAAGAGCGGCTCCTAGTCTATCACGTTCAGTTCCACTGACTCCCGATCACATGACTCCAATGCCCGCCTATAAATGTAAAGTGACAGGATCCTGCAAAATAACACATGCGTTTGCATGCGTTTTTTTGCTGTAAAAGCAGGATCCGGACCCGAGCGCCAGCGATTCCCCAAGGCGAGCGGCGTTCCCAGAACCCCTCCACCCGCGACAACTTGGCGCTGTGAACAGGACCCTACCCATCTACTTACCAGTAGAAGTGCGCCTTGCAGTCCCCGCCGGCGGTGTCCGGCCGAAAATTTTGAAATTCCGCCATCTTGGGCGCGAAAAGTTCCCGCTCGAACCGTCTTCCCTGAGCAGGGAAGGCGGAAAAGTGAAGCCCCGCCCCCAAGAGAAGGAGGTGCCGGAGAGAACCAAGGGGGGGCGAGAAAAAGATGTCTGCGCCTGACAGGGCTGTCGGAGGGGCGCAGGTCGTGGTCACAGCGGCACCCGGAGATGGTAATATGGCAGCCCTCGCTCCCGCCGCAGACACGGGGGGGGGGCGTGGGTCCAGCGGTCGCCCAGGTAATGCCGATCTCCCTGCCCTATGTGCCCGGTGCTACCTGGCTGCCACAATATGATGGGAAGCCTGATGCTTTGCATGCCTTCCGGAAAAAGATTAGCCCGGTTCTTGACCTGTATGCCATGACTGGCAGGCAGCGGGCGGCGGTAGTGTTAGGGCAGCTAACCGGCGCGGCTGAGCAGGAGACGGAGACCTGGACCGACGCAGACCGGGCCTCAGTGACTACCATTTTTGAGAAACTCCAAACCGCTTTCGAGACCCGCACAGATGCTGAATTGCGGATGCAGTTTTATCAATGCCGACAGCGACCTGCAGATAACATAAGAGACTATGCCTTGCGCCTGCAGACTGCCCTCCGTACACTGAAACGAGTGGACACCATTAACGATGTGGACAGCAATAAGATGCTAGTGGAACAATTCCTGCAGGGGCTGGGGTCCACGGAGGACCGCAAGCAGCTGCGGCTGTGGGCCCTGGAACACCCCAATCTGGACTTTACCGTATTGAAAGAGCGGGCTATCAAGGCCCTGCAAGTCCCAAATCCTGACGCCCCTGATGTAGCCCCGTGGCCGGCTGAAACCGCTCCTGTCTCGGTGGCACCTCCCCTCCTGGCTCTACCGGCCCCTGCAGCACCCGGTGGACTGATGGAGTAGCTGGCCGCACAAGTCCGCCGCATGGATGGAGACCTCGCCCGGATCCTCGCTGCACTCCACCTCCCAACGAGAGTCAAGCCCCCGGAGAAAATTCAGCTTGCCGACAGCCCGGAGGACGTCCCCTGGATGCAGCGGAAAAAGATCAACGACCAGCGGTATGGACCCCCTATCTGTTACAGGTGCGGCAAGCCTGGTCACTACTCTCGGCGATGCCCGTTAAACGAGCAACCCCTGGGACCAAGGGCCAATCCTCAGGAGTAGACTCTAACGGCCCTACCGATTGGCGAGACCAGTACGTGGAAGGCCGCCCCATCATCCCCCTGGCGGTGGACGGCATCCCGACCATGGCCCTATTGGACACAGGATCACATAGTAACCACTATGCCATATACGTTGTACCAGCGGTATTTGGATGATAGTGAACTTGCCCCTCCTGATGACAGTCTGACCATTATTGCGGCCAATGGGCTCCCTATGACACAGGTGGGCTTTAAAGAAGTGACCCTTACTGTGGGACGTACCCAGTTAAAATATCAAGGGATGATTGTGGTGCTGAATGAATCCAGTGACCGTAACCCAAAAGTAATTCTAGGGACTAATGTAATTGAGCATTGTATGGGGGAAGTGCTGAGTCTGTTGCAGCAATTGTCCGCCACTGCAGGAGGATGCCGACAGAGGGCAGTACAGCGTGAGATTCGGGCCCTCCTGCATCGGCAGCAAGTGAATTTGACAGGTGGAGGGATTGGTGGAGTGCGGGTGATGAACGTGGCCGCTTTGGTGGTGCCACCAAGGAGCGAGATGATGATTTGGTGCAGGGCAGCAGTGGGCCCCTAAGGGCGCGATTACCCGGCGATGGTGGAACCCACGCCTTCAGAACACTGGCCCACAGTGATGGCGGCTAGAGGGGTGATTGACGTCAGAAAGGGATAGAGTGCCTGTGAGAGTGCTGAATTGTGGGGAGGAAGAAGTTAGGCTTCCCCGTTACACTACCATTGCCAAGCTGCTTACCATAGATCCACACGCCATCCACGAAGCCACCCCTCCTACCTCTGCAGCCCCCACCAATAGCAGCACACCCCACGAACAACTAGAGGAGTGGTGTCAGGAATTACATGTAGGCACTGAAGCTACACCCACGCATCACAAGGAGGGGGTATACAGGGTAGTACAGGAGTATGAGCAGGTTTTCAGCAAACACCCGCTAGACTTCGGGAGGATTAGAGGGGTGCAACATCATATCCCCACGGGCATACATCCACCCATCAAGGAAAGGTATAGGCCAATCTCACCAGCACACTATCAATGTGCTAAGGACATGTTGAGGAACATGAAGGAGGCAGGGGTCATCAGGGATAGTTGTAGTCCCTGGGCAGCCCCACTGGTACTGGTGAAGAAGAAGGATGGCACCATGAGAATGTGTGTGGATTACCGGAAGATCAATCAAATAACGCATAAAGATGCCTATCCTCTCCCCCGTATTGAAGAGTCGCTGGCTGCGCTGAAAACTGCAAAATATTTCTCTACCCTCGACCTTACCAGCGGATACTGGCAGGTGGCGGTTGCACCAGAAGATCATAAGAAGACTGCATTTGCCACCCCTATGGGACTCTGAGTTCAACAGCATGCCGATTGGGCTGTGCAATGCCCCTGGGACCTTCCAACGGCTTAAGGAGTGCTGCCTGGGACATCTTAATTTCGAAACTGTCCTACTGTATCTGGATGATGTGATTGTGTATTCCCAGACTTACGAGGCTCACTTGGAACACCTGGCAGAAGTGTTCGCGTCCCTTGCTAAGTATGGGATGAAGCTGAAACCCTCCAAGTGCCATCTGCAGATGCCTAAGGTGCAGTACCTCGGACACGTGGTGAGTGCAGAAGGTGTCGCCCCCGATCCTGAGAAGATTACCGCTATCCAGGACTGGCCACGGCCGAACACAGTGAGGGAGGTGAGGCAGTTCCTGGGCCTAGTAGGCTATTACCACCACTTCATCAAGGTGTACACAAAGATGGCTGCCCCAATGCAAAACCTCCTCGTGGGACAGACCAAGGGTGGTAGGGCCCCCGGACCCCCATTTGTGTGGGAAGAGAAGCATGAGGAGTCCTTTCGCCAGCTGAAGTCAGCCTTGACAGGGGAAGAAATCCTGGCGTATCCCAACTACAGCCTCCCGTTCATCCTTTACACCGATGCCAGCAATGTGGGCCTGGGGGCAGTCTTGTCCCAGGTCCAGAACGGGAAGGAGAAAGTGATCGCCTACGCCAGCAGAAAACTCCGGCCCACAGAAAGAAACCCTGAGAATTACAGCTCCTTCAAGCTTGAATTCCTAGCCCTGGTGTGGGCAATCACCGAAAGGTTTAGGCATTACCTCGCGGCGGCGAAATTCACTGCCTACACAGACAATAATCCGTTGACCCATCTGGATACAGCCAAGCTAGGCGCACTGGAACAGCGGTGGGTGGCTCGGCTGTCCAACTATGACTTCACTATCAAATACAGAGCCGGTCGCAAGAACACCAACGCGGACGCGTTATCCCGAATGCCCCACCTGCCTGACGGGGGGTCGGAAGACAATGAGCTCGAGGAAATCGAGTTGCCTGCGTTCCACCGGCCACCGGCTGAAAAACTTTGTGTCAATCAGCAACAGGTGAACCTGGACCCGTTACCCAGCCAGGGGTGGCAAGAAGCCCAGGACGAGGCGCCTGCCGTCCAGTTGGTCAAGACCATGATTGCACAGGGCTCCTCCAAAATGGATCCCTCAGCTCCTTCTGAAGCCCAGCGGCTGTGGAAAGAAAGAGCCCGGCTATACCTGCATCAAGGGAAGCTGTATCGGGAGCTGATCAACCCAAAAACTCATGAGAAGGTTCGCCAGCTGGTGGTTCCTCAGGCCAGCGTGCGAAAAGTCCTGCAGGCATACCATGATGGCGCTGGACACTTCAGTTGGAAGAAACTGGAGATGTTGCTGAGAGAGCGGTTCTATTGGAGTGGGATGCGGGAGTCTGTGGAGGCCTGGTGTCGAGAATGTGGTCCCTGTGCACTGAGAAGAAGGGATGAAGCCAGCCAGAAGGCTCCCCTACAGCCGATCGTCACCCATCAACCGCTGGGATTGGTCGCCTTGGACCACGTCAAGCACACACCCAGCCAAAACGAGTATACCTATGCTCTGACCATCGTGGACCACTACTTGCGGTTCATGGTGGTTGTTCCACTTAAAGATCTGACAGGCCGTACCGCAGCTAGAGCATTCCAGGCCTACTTCTGTCGACCGCATGGGTACCCGGAGAGGGTGCTCACGGATCGGGGTCCGGCCTTTGAAGCAGACGTGTTCCAGGAGTTTTGCCAGTTGTATTGGTGCAAGAAAATCAGGACCACGCCATACCATGCCCAAACCAATGGGATGTGTGAAAAGATGAATCACCTGGTCCCGGGTCTCCTCAAGACACTACCGTTGGAAGAACGAAACCTGTGGCCGGAGAAGTTGCCTGACCTGGTAGACATGTACAACAACATTCCCTGTGGTTCTACCAAGTGTACACCCGCGTATCTGATGAGAGCCTGACCGGGCCAGCTGCCGGTGGACCTGGAAATGGGCCTGGATGCTCCGGAGGCTCTTCCCTCCACTGCAAACTGGGATACCAAGCAGCAGGCGCAGTACCGACGGATCCAGGAATATGTGGAAAAGAATCTTCGTCAGAGCTGAGAAAAACAAGAGGAACGCTTCAACAGACGGGCCCCAGCTGTTCCCTTTGAGCCTGGAGATATAGTGCTGAAACGGAAAAGAAGAACCCATAAGCTTGATGATTAGTGGGAAAGAACCACGTATGTCATACAGCCCACTGGATGGGAGAATGAGAAGACTTATCTGATTAGTCACGACCAGGGGAGAACCACGGCTACAGTTTCCAGGGACCACCTGAAGAGATGCCCACACCCCTTACGATTGGCAAATGAAGTCCCAGTCCCCATACCGAACGGGGAAAAGAAAGAGGTGATCCACACAGTGATGGGCGACTCCCCCGTAGACTGGTCTATGCAAAACGGTGCGGTGATTATTCCAGTGATAATGTTCCCACAACCCGTGGAAGAAGTGGAAACGGAAATAACCGCCAGTGAACCGCTTGAACCAGTGCCCAGGGATGCACCTATACCAAGCCCCCGTAGGTCTCCACCTGCCATACCCGACATACGGGAAGAGGAACCAGTTGGCTCCTTTGTCCCAGTGCCCCCCAATGATGTCATTGGGCCCAGAAGGTCCACACGCCCCAACCTAGGTAGGCCCCCGCTTAGGTATAGGGAAACTGCCATGTAGAGGTGCCGTATGTTGTGTAAATATCTGAATAAATGAGCACTAATTATCTGAGACTGTCACCTGATTGAGAAGAACAGTTGTCCCCATTGGGACCTACAGTGTGGTAGCCTGTTGGCTATGAAGAGTTTGGCCCCCGTTGGAACCTTAAGTTACATGCTTGCCTTAAAAGCCCATGCCCACATGAGAAACTACTCATGAACACGGCCGAGAACTAGCAGGCCACCCACGAACTTCTGGGCTTGTAAATAATTGTGGGCAGGAGTCCCGTTGACCGCCTCTGGAGAGGCAGGTTGGAGGAGGGACCCGCAGCAGAGCAGGCTGGGGTCCGGTCACCACCAGGACCGGTGACCATCCTCCGGGGTCAGGGGTCCCCCTGGACGTGGGGCCCCCTGAATGACAGCCGGGTGCGAGACACCGTACCCGTTCCCGCTTGGGCAACCTGAACCAGGTTCTGTTTTCCGGACTGGGGAAAAGGGGTGCTGCCCACTTCTTAGGGGCAGCATCAAGGTTTAGGTTGTTTGGGTGGGGAAGCGGAAGAAATGGGACCCGTCCATGTTATTAAAAGTGTTTTTATTAATGTTTGCAACGTTTAAGTGACATGCCTCCCGTAAGGGAAGATTTGAAAATGCATACTGTTCTTTGTTATTTATCTTTTTCAGAAGAAAAATAAAACCGGTGGTGGACAGGCAGCCCGCGGACGGTCTGCGTTTTACCAAGGGGGAGTGTGACGCCCTGGACCCCAGGGGTCATAGAATAACAGCACATACACACACACACCCTCACCTGGTCAGGAACACCCGTCAAACAAAACCCTTGTTGCCTCCCTCCAGGGTCTGATGTCCACACCAGGTGGGGCGGAGCCAGGCGGTTGGCCCCACCCACCGAGGAGTTCACAGGCCTGGAGGCGGAAAAAGTAGTCTGTTAAGTCTAGTTTTGGAGTGGAAGTGGAGAGGTGGTAGAGCGAGAAGGGGAGTCTGTGTCTGGGTTGGAGCCCAGATACTGTCAGCAAGGTCGGCAGACTGTGGTGGTCGTCTGCAGGAGTTGGTGGAGGTCTGCGAAACCGTAGGACCGGGGTCGGGCGTTGGCCCGCCGGTACCGAACCGGGGAGCGGATTGAAGCCAAGCACCAAGACAGGGTACTCAGACCCCGACTAGGCTCGGAACCCGCCTGGGTTCATTCCCAACCAAGTCCTGTCAGAAGGCAACAGCCCAACCCGTCCATATAAGAGCCACCGCCAATGGCCAGAGATCCAAGGGCCAGCGCCTGCGGGCAAAACGGGCTCTCCCGACACGTACAAGCCGGGGAGCGGACCACCCGTGGGAATCCATAGGGGTCAAACACTTACACATAGGTGCAGGGAACGACACCCACCATCAACCCGTCCGGGGAGAGTGAAGATACCGCAGCCGACTGTGGGCCCCGTCCATCCAGCCGTTTGGTTTACCAGAGACTCTGTTATTGACTACCTGAGTGAGTACACCAGTGCCATCCGGCACAGCGCTGCCCCGCATCCACGCTGCCTCCCCGCATCGGCACCTGCACCTATCCCCTCCTCCCTACTCCCCAACCTGGGTGGCGGGACCAACAGCCCCTACCCATGGAGGGGACAACACCTTAAGCTGCTCTCCGCCATCGCTCCCGGGATCCCCCGTCACCAGCAGCGGTGGTGCCCATCATCACCACAACTCGTGGGTGGCGTCACAACCGACATCCCATCACCAACCAACCTTCCCTCCCCTTTCACTTGTGGGCGAGGAGGCGCTGGTCGAGATCCCGGGTCCGGCCCCGTGCTCGAGCCAGAAGCACCTGACCCGAGCGCCAGCGAACCCCCAGGCGACCAGCATTCCCAGCCCCTCCGCCCGCGACACTTACAGGACCTGTGATGATGTCACATGGAGGGGTGGAGTCAGGGGTCACATGATCAGCTCCTCAGTGTCTGCAGTACTCTACCTCCACCAGCAGAGCCCACACTAGATATATGGTTGTGGCTAAATCCCAGTGGCTAGAAGGACCTGGTCCCTCCTTCCACTGGGATTTAGCTTTCTCTATACAGAGTCGGCTATTTCCCAGGGGGCCGAGGGACCGAGTCTTTCTGCCCACTGAGATGTCGCCTGCTCTTTATGAGAAAGCTAAATCCTAGTGGGTAAAGGACCAGGTCCTAATGAGTGTTTTAATAGAAAACCTAGTGATCTAATGGACCGGGTCCTTCTGGCCACTGGGATTTCTACTGCTCTTTATGAGAAAGCTAAACTCTAGTGTGTAAAGGACCAGGTCCCTAGGAGCATTTTTAAAATGGACACACTTGGCTAAAAACCATGTCATCATGCCAATTGGGCTTTATTCTACTGTATCTGTAGATTATCTGCAGTAGAATCATAGAATGTTATAGTTGGACGGGACCTCCAGGGTCATCAGGTCCAACTCCCTGCTCACAGCAGGATTCACTATATCATCCCACACAGGTGTCTGTCCAGTCTCCTTTTTACGACTTCCATTGAAGGGGAACTCACTACCTCTTGTGGTTCCAGTCATTGATCACCCTCACTGTCAAAAGGTTTTAATCCAAAATCTAATATGTGACTCCTCCCAATCAGTTTCACCCCATTGCTTCTAGTCTTTCCTTGTGCCTATGAGAATAGGGCTGACCCTTCTGCAGTGTGACAGCTCTTCAGATATTTGTAGACTATTAAGTTTCCTCTCTGTTTTCTTTTTTGCAAGCTAAACATTCCCAAATCCTGTAACCGTTCCTCATAGGACATGGTTTGTAGACCTTTACCATTCTGGTCGCTCTTCTCTGAACTTGCTCCAATTTGTTGAGGTATTTTTTAATACGTGGTGTCCAGAATTGCAGATGAGGTCTGACCAAAGAGGAGTAGAGAGTGATAATTACTTCACGAGATCTGGACTCTGTGCTTCTGTTAATGCATTCCACAATTGTGTTTGCCTTTTTTGCTGCTGAATCACACTGTTGACTCATGTTCAGTCTGTCATCTATTAGTATGCTATTAGTATATTCGTAGTACTAGATTTGAAAGTGTTGACATTAATTTTTTTCACATAGGCTAAGTGATGTGGAAGACTACAATCTAAGGCTATGTACGCACGTTGCATATATTTGCATGCAGCGTAACTGCATGCGTCCTGCGTCCCCAGCATAATCTATGAAGATTATGCAGGAGACGTGCGCACGTGGCGTCTTAGAGCGCAGCTCTTCGGCTGCTGCCCGAAGCGCGCGTTCTAAGAAGTGACATGTCACTTATTTCGTGCGCTCTGCCTGCAGCTCCTGCTCTGTCTATGGGAGGGGCGCATGGAATTGGCTTTTTTTTTTCATTACGGACTCTTTCTGCAGCGATTTGAAGCGCACGTGTGCTGTTCAAATCGCTGGAGAAATTTCTGCAGGGCAGAACGCTACGTGCGCACATAGCCTAAGCTTGTAGGTTGCATGTACAGCAGCTGACGCAGTGTCAGCCCGCCTGTGGAAATGCGAGTGTGCTCTGCAGGAAAATGCAGCAGCCCGTGCCTACGATCAGGGTTCTGTGCGCTACCTACTTTTGCTTTTTTCTCCCTGTGGAGAACACTCGGGCCACAGCAGCATAAATTGACATTCTGAGGCTCAGAAAGCCACACCGCATGTCAATTTATGGAGCAGAGAAAAGAAGCGCAGTGGGCAGGAGATTTCTATAAATCCATCCATTGTGCTTTTACTGCACAACACAGCATTCTGGACTCAGAAAAAACACGCTACTTCCAAAACCCTTACAGTCCCAAACCAGATTGAGCATGGTCTTCACTGCGGTGATGTTCTATGCTGTTTGGCTGTGACATCACGTCAACATCACTGCAGCCAATCACAGATCTCCATGGCTCATCCGATGTAGCTGAAGTTGCTGAGGTCAGTGATTGGCTGCAAGAGACCAATGTCTTGATGAAGACACTTCTGAACTCGTGTAGTGGTACTAAAGTTCCTTGTTGTTGTTATACATGGGATCAAAGGGAAAAAAAAAGAGTGAATCAGAACAAGACCTTTAGTTGTAAGGATACCCTTTGCAAATGTTTTTTTTCTTTCAACTCACTATTACAAACTTTACTATGGAAGGTTTTTTTTCCCTTTAAAGTAGTTATTTAATGAAATAAATCTATTCACAATGATGTACAGTCAGGGCCAGAAATATTTGGACAGTGACACAAGTTTTGTTATTTTAGCTGTTTACAAAAACATGTTCAGAAATACAATTATATATATAATATGGGCTGAAAGTGCACACTCCCAGCTGCAATATGAGAGTTTTCACATCCAAATCGGAGAAAGGGTTTAGGAATCATAGCTCTGTAATGCTGTAATGCATAGCCTCCTCTTTTTCAAGGGACCAAAAGTAATTGGACAAGGGACTCTAAGGGCTGCAATTAACTCTGAACGTGTCTCCCTCGTTAACCTGTAATCAATGAAGTAGTTAAAAGGTCTGGGGTTGATTACAGGTGTGCGGTTTTGCATTTGGAAGCTGTTGCTGTGACCAGACAACATGCGGTCTAAGGAACTCTCAATTGAGGTGAAGCAGAACATCCTGAGGCTGAAAAAAAAGAAAAAATCCATCAGAGAGATAGCAGACATGCTTGGAGTAGCAAAATCAACAGTCGGGTACATTCTGAGAAAAAAGGAATTGACTGGTGAGCTTGGGAACTCAAAAAGGCCTGGGCGTCCACGGATGACAACAGTGGTGGATGATCGCCGCATACTTTCTTTGGTGAAGAAGAACCCGTTCACAGCATCAACTGAAGTCCAGAACACTCTCAGTGAAGTAGGTGTATCTGTCTCTAAGTCAACAGTAAAGAGAAGACTCCATGAAAGTAAATACAAAGGGTTCACATCTAGATGCAAACCATTCATCAATTCCAAAAATAGACAGGCCAGAGTTAAATTTGCTGAAAAACACCTCATGAAGCCAGCTCAGTTCTGGAAAAGTATTCTATGGACAGATGAGACAAAGATCAACCTGTACCAGAATGATGGGAAGAAAAAAGTTTGGAGAAGAAAGGGAACGGCACATGATCCAAGGCACACCACATCCTCTGTAAAACATGGTGGAGGCAACGTGATGGCATGGGCATGCATGGCTTTCAATGGCACTGGGTCACTTGTGTTTATTGATGACATAACAGCAGACAAGAGTAGCCGGATGAATTCTGAAGTGTACCGGGATATACTTTCAGCCCAGATTCAGCCAAATTCCGCAAAGTTGATCGGACGGCGCTTCATAGTACAGATGGACAATGACCCTAAGCATACAGCCAAAGCTACCCAGGAGTTCATGAGTGCAAAAAAGTGGAACATTCTGCAATGGCCAAGTCAATCACCAGATCCTAACCCAATTGAGCATGCATTTCACTTGCTCAAATCCAGACTTAAGACGGAAAGACCCACAAACAAGCAAGACCTGAAGGCTGCGGCTGTAAAGGCCTGGCAAAGCATTAAGAAGGAGGAAACCCAGCGTTTGGTGATGCTCATGGGTTCCAGACTTAAGGCAGTGATTGCCTCCAAAGGATTCGCAACAAAATATTGAAAATAAAAATATTTTGTTTGGGTTTGGTTTATTTGTCCAATTACTTTTGACCTCCTAAAATGTGGAGTGTTTGTAAAGAAATGTGTACAATTCCTACAATTTCTATCAGATATTTTTGTTCAAACCTTCAAATTAAATGTTACAATCTGCACTTGAATTCTGTTGTAGAGGTTTCATTTCAAATCCAATGTGGTCGCATGCAGAGCCCAACTCGCGAAAATTGTGTCACTGTCCAAATATTTCTGGACCTAACTGTACATGCTGCCATAATCATCATCTAGGGCAAATGTGTCTGACCGCAGCTTGTAATGTATTCCATGTAATAGGGCGGTCGTTCAATGCTTCATAACTTCTGTCAGGGCCCATCAATCACTAGTGAGTAGAGTTGAGCGCGGTTCGAGGTTCTCCAGTTCGCGGCTCGAGTGATTTTGGGGGCTGTTCTAGATCGAACTAGAACTCGAGCTTTTTGCTAAAGCTCGATAGTTCTAGATACGTTCGAGAACGGTTCTAGCAGCAAAAAGCAGGGCTTTTTACAGCTACAGTGTGCAGGAGCCATCGCTGGCAGCCTGCCAGAAGCTGGTAACCAAGATAAACATCGGGTATCCAAGCAAAGCGCTTTGGTTAGTAACCCTAGTTACGTGCAGGAAGCCCACACTTCCCCGCTCAGCTCACTCTGCCCCCTCCTGCACGCGGCATGTACACTCACACACACACACTCACACTCACCTGTCCCCAGCCAAGCAGTCCACGACACTGACGTCCTCAGCGCCACCCACTTCGCACTCCGCCGCCAGCATACATGGCTCCGCCCACCTGCACTCTGCACACATGGTCCCGCTCGGCTTACCTGCGGTGATGAAGTCCCGACCTCAGCGCTGTCACTGTCCTCCATGGCCGCCGCTTGTCACATCACCTTCTCTCGCTTCCGACCCGAGACTGACTAGCGGTGACGTCACGGGCCGCTCGCGATACTTGGCTGTGAAGGTGGCGGTCATTGAACTCAGTGACAGGTGCTATCAGCAGTGCAGGAGATCAGCGCAGGTAATGTACCTCGCTGACAGCAGCACTTGTCATCCCCTGCAGTGACCTGGGCTGACCCATTGATGTTAGCTCAGGTCACTGCACTGCTCTCCCAGCCAATGGGGAACATCCTGCTCTTCATTGACTGGGACAGTGTGGATCGTCATGGCAACCCCTTGGTTTACACCAGACCTGGATTTGTTTTTCTTTCTAATAAATTGGTTAAACAGGGAATGTATTGGGGAGTGTTTTTTCAAATAAAAATGTGTTTGTCGTCTATTTTTTTTTATTACTGACTGGGTTGGTGATGTCGGGTATCTGATAGACGCCTGACCTCACCAACCCCGGGGCTTGATGCCAGGTGACATTACACATCTGGTATTAACCCCATATATTACCCCGTTTGCCACCGCACCAGGGCGCGGGATGAGCTGCGGCGAAGCACCAGGATTGGCACATCTAATAGATGCGCCACTTCTGGGGCGGCTGTGGCCTGCTATTTTTAGGCTGGGGAGAGTTCAATAACCATGGACCTCCCTAGTCTGAGAATATCAGACCCCAGCTGTCTGCTTTACCTTGGCTGGTGATCCAATTTTGGGGGGATCCCTACGTGTTTTTTTTTTTTTAAATTATGTATTTAATTTAAAATAACAGCATGGGGTGCCCTCAGTTTTGGATTACCAGCCAAGGTGAGGTTGCCAGCTGTGGTCTGCAGGCTGCAGCCGTCTGCTTTACCCTAGCTGGCTACAAAAATAGGGGGAACCCTACGTCATTTTTATTTTTCATTTTTTTGGCTAAATACAAAGCTAAGCACCCCTTAGTGCCACATGAAAGGCACCAAAGGGTGCAAAATTACAAAATGCAGGAGAGTGGGACATTATGTGTCTTTCTGCCATTATAATGACCGAAAAGACTGAAATGAAGTGCACAAGCACAAGAAAATCACCAGAGCGCTCTATGCTGTGAAAAGCAGTAGAAAATGGCACTGGAGTGAACATGTGACCGCCTCATGTAGGATGAAGCTATGGATCCTGGATAAATTTATGCATTTACCCTCCTTCAGTTTTTTTGCAGTACACAAAAAAAAACGGAAGGCACACGGATGACAAACAGATGACATACGGACCTTCTACGGAACGTAACGGATGCCACATGGATGCACCCGTGAAAAAAAACGGACTGTTTTTTGCAGACCGCAAAAATGGATCGGTCGTGTTAATGTAGCCTTTTTCTGATCTGCCGTTTATAAACAGCAGGCAGAAATAAGTGAATAACGCCCCCCAGCGTCAGAAAATCTCCGGGGTTTCAGGGCTAGCTGAGACCCTGGAGATCATGATTCAGGACGGTTTTTCCGGTCCCCGCTCACGTGATCACAGGTATACACCGTACACCGATGATCACGTTACAGTAAATGACAGCGCCGGTAAAAAATTATTTATCTCCCATCTGGCATGAACAAACATGATAAATCTCCTCCCCGGTCCCCTCCGGTCCCCCGGTGTCGCCAAAGTGCCCCCCCTGATGCCCTCCCAGAAATCCAAGATGGCCGCGCGCACAGCAGCGCGCCGCCCGCATTCACCCTACTCCTCTGATTTCTGTCGCATGTGCCATGATACATGCGACAGAAAACTCCTCCCCAGGCCCTGCCAGGTCACCCCCTATAACCCCACCGGTGTTCCCCGGTGTCCCACGGTACCTGTGCAGCGTGGATCCCCCCACAGCCCTCTCCTTCACAATAGACGCTACCGCATGCACAGAGCGGCTGTCAGCTCAGCTTCCTGTGTTCAGACACAGTGAGTGGTGGTTATGCATCTGTAAGCTAAATGGACGGCACGGTGGCTCAGTGGTTAGCACTGCAGTCTTGCAGCGCTGAGGTCCTACACCATCTGCAAGGAGTTTGTATGTTCTCCCCGTGTTTGCGTGGTTTTCCTCCGGGTACTCCGGTTTCCTCCCACACTCCAAAGACATACAGCGCTATGGAATTAATAACGCTATATAAATGAATAAATTATTATTATTACTGCAATGCCCTGCTCATGAGGTAAGGAACATAATTGATCAGGAGAGCTATATACTACATTTCCAAATGGAGGGATTTGCTTTTATAGTTTCCCTGCTGAATGACTACCAAACATGAGAGTTCGTTATACGCCACAAGAAAACACATCTAAATAGCGAGCTCTGTTGTTAAGTATTCATTCAGCTGGATAACTGGACTTAAAAAGGTATTCCATCTCCAAGATCCTATCCCCAATATATAGTAGGTGGAATAGCAATAATATCAGCAAATACCAATATTTGGAAATGTAGAATAGTTCTCCTGATTAGGCATGCCCTTACCTCATAAGCAGGGCATTGCAGCTTTGGTAGCAACCATTACGACATGGACTCTGCTGCTGTGGACCCGGGGAGAGTGAGGGCAGATTCATTGCACCCACACTCCTCACATGAAGGGTCTGCACTCCTAGAAAATGGGGGATACGTTCCCTGAGTGTCTCCCCCCCATATTCTAGACGGTCCAGAGTCGTCGTGGGACCCCTTTACTTTTTTTCTTACAATAAATTGGTGAAAGAGGAAATGTTTTGGGGACTGTGTTTTCAAATAAATTTCTTTTGTCGATTTTTTTTTTGTTAGTACTGACAGTTTATGATGTTGGGTATCTAATAGACGCCATGACATCACAAACTGCTGGGCTTGATGTCAGGTGACCTTACAGCTAGTATCAACCCGATTTATTACCCCATTTGCCACTGCACCAGGGCACGGGATGAGCTGGGGTGAAGCGCCAGGGTTGGCGCATCTAGTGGATGCGCCACGTCTGGGGTGCCTGCGGCCTGCTATTTTTAGGCTGTGAAGGCCCAATAACTATGGACCTTCCCACCCTGAGAATACCAGATCACAGCTGTCCGCTTTACCTTGGCTGGTGATCCAATACCCTACTTTTTTTGTGTAATTATTAATATTTATAAAATAATTATAAAAAAAGAGCCTGGGGGGACCTCCACATTGGATCCCCAACCACGGTAAAGCTTCCAGCTGTGGTTTTCAGGCTACAGCCGTCTGCTTTACCCTAGCTGGCTATCAAAAATGGGGGACCCAGCGTCATTTTCTTTTTAACTATTTTTTAAATAGAAAAAATTAATGGGCTTCCCTGTATTTTGATTGCCAACCAAGGTAACGGCAGGCAGATGGGGGTGGCAACCCATAGCTGTCTGCTTTATCTGCGCTGAGAATCAAAAATACCGCGGAGCGCTACGTCATTTTTTTTAAAGATTTATTTTTACAGCACTGTGATGTCAGGCAATCAAAATACAGGGAAGCCCATTTTGTTTTTAGTTATTTAAATAAATAATTAAAAAAAATATATATGGGCTCCCGCTGCATTTTTTGTATTGCTAGCTAAGGGTAATCCAAGCAGCTACTGGCTGCTAACCCCCACTGCTTGGTGTTACCTTCACTGGCAATGGAAAATCCAGGGAAGCATTTTTTATTTTTTTTGCCAAAAAACTACAAAAAAAGGATGTGAGCTTCGCCATATTTTTGTATGCTAGCCAGGTATAGCAGGCAAGTGCTGGAAGAGTTGGATACAGCGCCAGAAGATGGCGCTTCTATGAAAGTGCCATTTTCTGAGGAGGCTGCAGACTGCAATTCGCAGCAGTGGGGCCCAGAAAGCTCAGGCCAACCTGTGCTGCGGATTCCAATCCCCAGCTGCCTAGTTGTACCTGGCTGGACACAAAAATGGGGCAAAGCCTACGTCATTTGTTTTCTAATTATTTCATGAAATTCATGAAATAATAAAAAAAGGGCTTCCCTTTATTTTTGGTTCCCAGTCGGGTACAAATAGGCAACTGGGGGTTGGGGGCAGCCGTACCTGCCTGCTGTACCTGGCTAGCATACAAAAATATGGCGAAGCCCACATCATTTTTTCAGGGGGCAAAAAACTTCTGCATACAGTCCTGGATGGAGTATGCTGAGCCTTGTAGTTTTGCAGCTGCTGTCTGTCTGTATGGAGAAGAGCAGACAGCAGCTGCAGAACTACAAGGCTCAGCATACTCCATCCAGGACTGTATGCAGAAGTTTTTTGCCCACCAAAAAAATGACGTGGGCTTCGACATATTTTTGTATGCTAGCCAGGTACAGCAGGCAGGTACGGGCTGCCTCCAACCCCCAGTTGCCTATTTGTACCCGGCTGGGAACCAAAATATAGGGAAGCCCGTTTTTTTTAATTATTTCACTTATTTCATGAAATAATTAAAAAACAAATGACGTGGGCTTCGCCCCATTTTTGTGTCCAGCCGGGAACAACTAGGCAGCTGGAGATTGGAATCCGCAGCACAGGTTAGCCCGAGGTTTCTGGGCGCCTCTGCTGCGAATTGCAGTCCGCAGCCGCCCCAGAAAATGGCGCTTTCATAGAAGCGCCATCATCTGGCGCTGTATCCAACTCTTCCAACAGCCCTGAAGCCGGGTGGCTTGTTGGGTAATAATGAGTTAATACTAGCTTTGTTTTACTAGCTAGTATTAAGCCAGAGATTCTTAATGTCAGGCACGTTTGACCCGGCCATTAAGAGAAAAAATACTTTAATAGAAATAAATACACAGACACATTAGAGACTCCATCTTTATTACCCCCTGTCAGCCCTCCACGATCCATGGTCTTCTGTCTTTCTCGTTCAACAAATGCAGCTCTGCTCCATCACTGCTGCATGGGGGAAGACGCTGCTTCCCGTGCAGCCTTCACGGAGTGAAGGCTGCACGGGAAGCAGCGTGCAGCCTTCACTCCGTGAGTGATCACTGCTGCTGGCTGTCAGCGGTAACAGCGGTAACGCTGACAGACGCGTTACCATTGCAACGGTGCTACCGGAGCCGCGGTTAGCGGTGACGTCACCGCTAACTGCGTTGCTATGGCAACGGTGATCTCCGTTAATGACCGGCTGTGTCAGCCGGTCCCTAACGGAACGGGGAGTCGACCGTGTGCTAGAGCATGTCGCCGGTACACGGCGATACACAAATGTGCACCGTGTACCGGAGAGTGCAATGACAGGTCCTACATGACGTGTCATAGTCATGTGACCAGTCTGTAGCCAATGAGATAATAGCCACGTGACTGGTCACATGGCTATTTTGACGTCACGATAGGTCCTGCATCACTGCTGGCAGTGCTGGTCACCGGGAGGATTCAGCGATCATCGGATGGAATAGCGGCAGGAGACAGAGTGCAGGAGGGATCGCGGGGACCGGTAAGTGTTATGGCAATGTTTATTAACTGTATGTGTACATTTATAATGCGTTTTTATGTGTTTGTGATTGCCTCCCATTATATCCTATTGGTTCGAGTTCGGTTCGTCGAACGTTCGCCGAACTGAACTCGAACGAGACCTCCGTTCGACGAACCGAACTTGAGCCGAACCACGGCCAGTTCGCTCATCTCTACTAGTGAGTAACGTTATGCCAGGTAATAAAATTAAGAGCTAAGGATGTGGTGCGGTCAGAGGCCGTTCTCTATCTCCTGTCTGTCCGCCACACATTACACACCGGCCACTGTGACAGGTCTGGCAAGTTGACCAGCAGCAATTCCATCTTTAGGCCCTGTGCGCACGCTGCGTTTTTTGCTCCATTTTTGGGTGCAGTTTGTTGCCCAAAACTGCATGTATTGCCTTCCCCAGCAAAGTCTATGAGAATTCAGACAGGCTGTGCACACGTTGCTTCTTTGTTCTTAGTTTTGGTTGCAGAAAAAAAGAAGCAGAATGTCAATTCTTTTTGCACTTTTGTCCCTGCGTTTTGGAAGATTGGCAGATCATTCCCCCGCTGACTCGAGGTCGGTAGGGGATTGATCCCCGGTAACTGGCCAGATATAAAATCTATGGGAACCAGAATCTGGCGCAAAGGGGTAGGAACAAGCACTTCATACTTAATGGCACGGCTGGCCCACTACTCCCACAGCCTCTCTTCTTCCTGGGCTGCTCATTAGGCTCATACATATTCACTGCTTCCCACACCCACTTATGGCTGTGATTGGTTGCAGTCAGACGTGCCTCCATGCTGAATGACAGCTGTCTGACTACAACTCATCACAAACGCTGGTGGGCTGGTCTATATCATGCAGTAAAATAAATTATAACGGCGTGCGGTCCCCTCATACCCAGCCAAAATAAAGCCCCACAGCTGGGGGCTGGTATTCTCAGACTGGGGAGACCTATGTTTATTAGGCTGCCCCAGCCTAAAAATATCAGTCTGCAGAATCATCCCAATTGCACTGGTGCAGTGGCAATTGGGTAATAAGTAATTAATAGCTGCCACTTAATCATAGATTACTGATGGCAGGCATCTATAAGACCCCCCATCTCTAATCTGTAAGTGAAAGTAATAAACACAAACTCCCCAAAAATCCTTTAGTTAAAATGAAAGACAAAAAAGCATCCTCTTTCACCACTTTATTAACCCCCAAACACCCCTCCAGGTTCAACGTAATCCACACGAGGTCCTACGATGCTTCCAGCACTACTACATTTTAAGTTCACAATGAGCACCATAAAACAAGACTGCCCGCTGTGAGCTCCATGCAGCAACTGGAGTGAGCTGCGGGATAAGCGGTGACATCACTCATGTGATTTTCGGTCAGATTGAGTACTCCAGCTGTGACCGCACATCACCCGAGTGATGTCACCACTGATTGCTTGGCTCACTTTAGTCGCGGCCTGAACCTCAATACGAGCAGTCATGTTCTATGGCTCTTGCTGTGAGATTCAGCTGTAGCAGTACTGGATGAGTCGTGGGATCTCAAGTGGATTACGTCAGACCTGGAGGGGTGTTTTAGGGGTCAATAAAGTGGTAAAAGAGGGGCTTTTTTGTCATTTATTTCAAATAACGGAGTTTTGGGGTGTTTGTGTTATTTTCCTTTAACTTACAGATTAGTGATTATGGGTGTCTCAGATGCCTGCCATCACTAATCTAGGACTTAAGGCTGCTTTACACCAGACAATCTATTGTGCGATAGATCGTCGGGGTCACGGTTTTTGTGACGCACATCCGGCATCGCTGGCGATGCCGGCCTGTGTGACACCTCCTAGCGATGCAAAATCGTGAGTCGTGTACTGCTCGCTAGGTTCCATAATATCGTTTAATTTAGTTGTTCATCGTTTCCGGGGTAGCACACGTCGTTCCGTGTGACACCCCGGGAACGATGAACAGCAGCTCACCTGCATCACGCGGCCGCCGCCGGCTATGTGAAGGAAGGAGGTGGGCGGGATGTTTACGTCCCGCTCATCTCCGCCCCTCCGCTTCCATTGGCCGGCGGCCGTGTGACGTCGCTGTGACGCCGAACGTCCCTCCCACTCCAGGAAGTGGACGTTCGCCGCCCACAGCGTGGTCGCACGAGAGGTAAGTACGTGTGACGGGGGTTACTGACTTTGTGCGACACGGGCAGCGATTTGCCCGTGACGCAAAAAGGACGGGGGCGGGTACAATCGATTGTGAAATTTCACAATCGGTCGTACCGTGTAAAGCAGCCTTAAGTGGCAGCAATGGGCTGCTATTAACTCCTTATTAACCCGCATCAAAGCAACGGGAAGAGCCGGAGCCCACTCCAGAATTGGCGCATCTAATGGATGATCCACTTCTGGGGCAGCTGTGAGCTGCTATTGTTAGGCTGGAAAGGGCCAAATAACTATGGCCCTTCCCACCCTAATAATCTCAGCCCCCAGTTGTCTGCTACACCTTAGCTAGTTTTAGAAAAAGGGGGGGGAAGGACCCCACGTCATTTTAAAAAAAAAACAAACAAACTGGGATCCCCTCAATTTTTCATAGCCAGCCAAGGTACAGCAAACAGCTGAGGGTTGTAGTCCGCAGCTGTTGCTGTTCCTGTGATGGATATGAAAAATGGGGGAGACTCCACATTATTTTTTTACCAAAAAATAAAAAAAATAAATAAATAAGAAAAACAGCTGGCCAAGTTAGCTATCCCTCTATCGATAGACATAACAGAATCTAGTCTGTTTTTTTCTTATCTCTTCTATGTTTTATCTATTCTAGCTACCAATTATCCTATCCTGTTTTTTTTCTCCTTTAAAAAAAAAAATGCAGTATCAAAAACACGGCAAAACATGCGATTTTTTTATGCGTTTTTAGGCCAACAACGTGCATCTTTGTGGTCACTACAAAGATGCAGTGTGCGCACATAGCCATAGCCTTTCTGACCTGTATTTCTGCAATGAATATAGGGAAAATGGCAAAAAAAAATGTCCCCATCATTGGACCAAAAACGCACCGAAATACATGCGTTTTGGGTTTTTTTCAGCCAGTGGGTGGGTTTTTTTGCTAAAGAAACAAAACTGCAGCGTGCGCACATAGCCTTTACTTAGCTTTGGAAAAATCTTTAGCTTTCTACCTTTAGTAAAATTGCTTATTTCCATTTTCAAGTGTCATCTTTGCGCCTTGTGTCAGCTTCCCCCCGCTCCAGTCACCATTATAGCGTCCATGTTCTGCTCACGCTTACCATGATCAGGTTTCTCTACAGTTCCCCAATTCCCCCAGATATCCTCATTACAGGCATCATCTGTTCAGCTACTAATCATTTCTCATTCCATTCATTTTACACCTCTGTAATATAAAACATACAGGAGCCATAAGAGCTTGTACCAACATCTCAGCAGATTTATATCCCAAAGTAACGTCATCACAGCAGAAGCATCGTTACTGCTTCTATGGGAGCAGTGGTGTAATGTGTGACCCCCGCTCCGTCCACTTGTATGTAAGCAGTGGTATAATGTGTGACCCCCGCTCCATCCACTTGTATGTAAGCAGTGGTCTAATGTGTGAACCCCGCTCCTTCCACTTCTATGGGAGCAGTAGTGTAATGTGTAACCCCTGCTCCGTCCACTTCTATGGGAGCAGTAGTGTAATGTGTAACCCCTGCTCCGTCCACTTCTATGGGAGCAGTGGTGTAATGTGTGACCCCCGCCGCTCCGTCCACTTGTATGTAAGCAGTAGTGTAATGTGTGACCCCCGCTCCGTCCACTTCTATGGGAGCAGTGGTGTAATGTGTGACCCCCGCCGCTCCGTCCACTTGTATGTAAGCAGTAGTGTAATGTGTGACCTCCGCTCCGTCCACTTCTATGGGAGCAGTGGTGTAATGTGTGACCCCCGCCGCTCCGTCCACTTGTATGTAAGCAGTAGTGTAATGTGTGACCCCCGCTCCGTCCACTTCTATGGGAGCAGTGGTGTAATGTGTGACCCCCGCTCCGTCCACTTATATGGAAGCAGTGGTGTAATGTGTAACCCCCCGCTCCGTCCACTTCTATGGGAGCAGTGGTGTAATGTGTGACCCCGCTCTGTCCACTTGTATATAAGCAGTAGTGTAATGTGTGACCCCCGCTCTGTCCACTTGTATATAAGCAGTGGTGTAATCTGTGACCCCCGCTCTGTCCACTTGTATGTAAGCAGTAGTGTAATGTGTGACCCCTGCTCCGTCCACTACATTACTACTCCAACAGAAGTGGACACATTACACTACTACTCACATACAAATGTGTGATCCTGCTCTATTTTGATGGGAATAGCAATGTAGACAACGAAGCGTGGGTCACACATTACACTATTACTCCCTTAAATGTGTGTGACCCTCCTCTGACCACTTCTATGGGAGTAGTGGTGCAATGTAATGGGTATATTTGAGAATATCCCTGAATATAATGCCAGCAAAATAATGTCGTGTCCATGAGAAAAAAAAAATCTTATACAGTATGTAGTTTATTATCACAGGTCCACAAATGAAGAGTCAAATATTCATGTAATGGTTCTTTACTCTAGTAACAGAGCAACCAATCCTGGATAAGACCAACGTTTCGGCCTTGCGGCCTTTCTCAAGGTGTCTACGTGAAGGTTGCCTGGAGGAGTCTGTCGGTCAGGCTGAAACAGCTTGCAGGACATACTCCTCCAGGCAACCTTCATGTAGAGACCTTGAGAAAGGCCTTAAGGCCGAAACGTTGGTCTTATCCAGGATTGGTTGCTCTGTTACTAGAGTAAAGAACCATTACATGAATATTTTACTCTTCATTTGTGGACCTGCGATAATCAAGTACATGTAATGTAATGGCTGAACGTGAAGAAAAAGAAGGAATCCAGCAACCAAATTCCAATTGAATTAAAATGTTTTCTTTATTCAACAAAGATAAAAGGGTTCTTCCGTAATAATAAAATCCAGTTTACATGGCAGGGTAGAAAAAACCCTGGGTTCAGAGCAAGGAGTTGTCACTCCGAAACACGTTCTGTTTTTTCTACCCTGCCATGTAAACTGGATTTTATTTTTATGGAAGAACCCTTTTATCTTTGTTGAATAAAGAAAATTTTTTAATTCAATTGTAACTTGGATGCTGGATCCCTTCTTTTTCTTCAAGTTCAGTGATTGCCTGCAGCCTGGTCTGGCTGTTTCCTGATCCCTGCACCGTTCCTCTTTGGTAGTTCTCCAGGTGGGTGAGCTGGTAATTTTTTCTCTTAATGTTATGTAATGGGTATTAGCTACACGGCTCTAAGGGTGGTGGGTGTATATGTTTTCTCCCAGCTTTGCAGCTCTTAGAAAGTAATATTCATTCTACTGAACCACCTAGATTCCCTATATAGTCCTCTATATACTAGAATTCCCCCTACATTGCCTTCCATATCATACAGTGTGCCCCATATAGTCTTCTGTACAGAATAATGCGTCCCACATAACGCTCCATACAGTGTAATGCATCCTATATAATGCTCCATAATATAATGCACCCTATATGATGCTCCATAATATAATGTGCCCTATATAACGCTCCATAATATAATGCACCCTATATGATGCTCCATAATATAATGTGCCCTATATGATGCTCCATAATATAATGTGCCCTATATGATGCTCCATAATATAATGTGCCCTATATGATGCTCCATAATATAGTGTGCCCTATGTTATGCTCCATAATATAATAATGTGCCCTATATGATGCTCCATAATACAATGTGCCCTATATGATGCTCCATAATATAATGCGCCCTATATGATGCTCCATAATATAATGCACCCTATAGTGCGTCATACAGTACACAGCTCTGCTATCAGTTTACAGTGATATAGCAGAGCTTTGTCAGTGTGTTTTCACAGTACTAGCCTTGTGTGTACCCCACCCCCTAAAAAAAATAAAAGGAGAAAAACACAGGTGTTAAAAATAAATCTGACACAATATAAAGCTTATATGTTTAATTATAAAACTTTGGAAAATACAATATTAATACAAGTATATATTTTACATTACAGGGAACCTGTTCATTTAAAAATGCTATTAACCTGAAAATATGGTGTTAACCCCTCAGTGACCAGACAATATCTGACAGCTCACTATGTGGTAATAACTACAATATTTCAAAGATGTCACAGTGATTTGGAGATAGAAAAAAAATACAATCACATTCGATTTATATTAAATGGTAAATTTAAGTTGATATTTTTAGAAATAAACAAACATTATCATTTTTACAAAAAGACCAACAAAATAGTAATTTCCAAACTTTTACTGATTATCCATTTAATCCAGACAGTCAGACCTCACATGGTTAATAAATGACGTTTCCCTCCTGTCGGCTTTACATCAGTATCATCTGGAAAATGTGGTTTTATGTTGGTCGGAGGTTTGAAGCTTTAATTATCATCACGATGATTGATTATTGTGATTAGTGATGAGTCTGGGACGGAGGTTTCACCTTCCAACAAGACGATGACCCAAAGCTCCTGCTAAAGCCGCACTGGAGGGTGTAAGGGGAAACGTGGAAATGTATTGGAGCGGCCGAGTCACAGCCAGACATTAGGCTATGTGCACACAGTGCGTTTTTCACGGCGTTTTTTGCGCGTTTTTCGGTTGCGTTTTTGTTCAGATAACTGCATGACTTTGCTTTACCAGCAAAGTCTATGAGTTTTCATTTTTGCTGTCTGCACATAGCGGTTTTTTTTAGCTGCGTTTTTGTGGTGACCAAAAGTATTTTTGCGTTTTACACTGCGTTTTCCACCCATTGAGTTCAATGAGATATTCAAAAACGCAATGAAAAAAGCAAATTGCAAATATAGCTGCGTTTTAGTGCGTTTCTTTGACTAAAAATGCAGCTATAAACGCAGGGGTGGGTAGTACAGTGACGTGTACAGGAAGAGGATTCCTTGTGTTGGTAAACACAGAAGCGTGAATCCTCCCGTAACCGCCACCGCTGCTTCCACCTACCATGTCCGCTCCCGTGCGGTGCCATGTCCGAACGGGAGGCGGAAGCAGCTGCAAACTCAAAAGTGAACAGTAGAAAAAAAATAAATAAAAAAATCTCATACTCACCTGTCTGCAAACTCCCAGTACATGTCCGCTCCCAGCTCCTCTTCTTGGTAAAGCCATCCCTGCTCCAGCTGTATGCAGACTCCCGGGACACGTCCAATAGCTGCAGGACCTGCCGGTGATCAGCTGATGCGGTTACCTGACGCATCAGCTGATCGTATAAGTGCAGCGGTGAGGCCGGCTTAAACGATCAGCTGATGCGGCTGATTACTGCCAGGTCCTGCAGCGATCAGACGGGTGTCTGCACAGAAGTGAGTTCTTTTTGCACTAATGCATCAGCTGATTGTATAAATGGCCCTTATACAATCAGCTGATGTGCGGTGTGATTCACATCCTTGAACCTGACACATAATCTGATCGCTTTGCCTTCCAGCAAACAGATTCAGATGATATTGGATCTGGATTGGACGGCACAGGACCCTTGATTCAGGATTACTGCGGGGGGGTCTTTAAGTTCAATAAAGATGGAGTCACTAATTGTGTTGTGTTTTATTTCAAATAAAAATATTTTTCTGTGTGTTGTGTTTTTTTTATCTGTACTAGAAATTCATGGTGGCCATGTCTAATATAGGCGTGACACCATGAATTTCGGGCAAGGGGGCAGCTGATAATAAACAGCTAGCCCTAACCCCATTATTACCCAGCGAGCCACCCGGCATCAGGACAGCTGGAAGAGTTGGATAGAGTGCCAGAAGATGGCGCTTCTAGGAAAGCGCCATTTTCTGGGGCGACTGCGGACTGCAATTTGCAGCGGGGGTACCCAGAAAGCTTGGGCACCCTGCACTGTGGATTCCAATCCCCAGCTGCCTAGTTGTACCTGGCTGGACTCAAAAATTGGGCGAAGCCCACGTCATTTTTTTTTTTCCATTATTTCATGAAATAATTAAAAAAAAAAAGGCTTCCTTATATTTTTGGTTCCCAGCCGGGTACAAATAGGCAGCTGGGGGTTGAGGGCAGTCCGTACCTGCCTGGTCAGACGTGAAGACGCTGCTCACCAGAGGAATGGAGAATCTGTGGTCAGAGGTGAAGATGGCTGTTCACCGGAGGAATGGAGAATCTGTGGTCAGAGGAGAAGAAGCTGCTCACCAGAGGAATGGAGAATCTGTGATCAGACATGATGATGGCTGCTCACCGGAGGAATGGAGAATCTGTGGTCAGATGTGAAGACGTTGCTCAACAGAAGGATGGAGAATCTGTGGTCAGAGGAGAAGACGCTGCTTACCGGAGGAATGGAGAATCTGTGGTCAGACGTGAAGACGCTGCTCACCGGAAGAATGGAGAATCTGTGGTCAGACGTGAAGACGCTGCTCACCGGAGGAATGGAGAATCTGTGGTCAGACGTGAAGACGCTGCTCACCAGAAGGATGGAGAATCTGTGGTCAGAGGAAAAGATGCTGCTCACCAGAAGAATGGAGAATCTGTGGTCAGACGTGAAGACGCTGCTCACTGGAGGAATGGAGAATCTGTGGTCAGACGTGAAGACGCTGCTCATCAGAGGAATGGAGAATCTGTGGTCAGACGTGAAGATGCTGCTCACCAGAGGAATGGAGAATCTGTGGTCAGACGTGAAGACGCTGCTCACCAGAGGAATGGAGAATATGTGGTCAGACGTGAAGACGCTGCTCATCAGAGGAATGGAGAATCTGTGGTCAGACGTGAAGACGCCGCTCACCATCAAATAAAGGAGACGGAAGAAGCAAAAATCCCAGTGTCAGGATGTGTAAAGCTCAGAGACTTATCCAAAGCGACCTGCAGCTGTAATTGCTACATAAAGGAAACTCCACAAAATACTGACTTTAGGGGGGTAAATAGTTATACACACTGATTTTTATTTATTTTTTTTAAATATTTGTTTGTTTGCTTCACCAAAAAAAAAAAAAAAAAAAGTTCAGTTGACGGCACGTTCTTTACATGAAGTGATGTAAACCCTGAAAAAAAAAAACAAAAAACGCAAAAGGTAAATTCAAGGCTGTGAGGTAGCAAAACAAAAAATGCCAAGGGAGTTGTATATTTTCGCAAACCGATGTATCTCAGGTCAGACAGAGCATTGCCCCCCCCCCCCCCCTCCTCTAGACAGAGCCTCCAGACAAAGCACTTCCCCCCCTCCCTCCCGACAGAGCATTGCCCTCCGCCTCCTTCCCGACGGAGCATTGCCCCCCCCCTCCTTCCCGACAGAGCATTGCACCCCCCTCCCTCCATCCGACAGAGCATTGCACCTCCATTCGACAGAGCATTGCCCTTTGCCTCCTTCCCGACAGAGCATTGCCCCCCCCTCCCTCCGACAAAGCATTGCACCCCCCTCCCTCCATCCAACAGAGCATTGCACCTCCATCCGACAGAGCATTGCACCCCCCCTCCGTCCGACAGAGCATTGCACCCCCCCTCCCTCCGTCCGACAGAGCATTGCACCCACCTCCATCCGACAGAGCATTGCACCTCCCCTCCCTCCGACAGAGCATTGCACCCCCCTCCCTCCATCCGACAGAGCATTGCACCCCCCTCCCTCCATCCGACAGAGCATTGCACCCCCCCTCCCTCCATCCGACAGAGCATTGCACCCCTCTCGATCCGACAGAGCATTGCACCCCCCTCCCTCCGACAGAGCATTGCACCCCCCTCCCTCCCTCCGACAGAGCATTGCACCCCCCTCCCTCCATCTGACAGAGCATTGCACCCCCCTCCCTCCCGACAGAGCATTGCACCCCCCTCCCTCCATCCGACAGAGCATTGCACCCCCCTCACTCCATCCGACAGAGAATTACACCCCCCCTCCTCCAGACAGAGCATTGCACCCCCCTCCCTCCTCTAGACAGAGCATTGCACCCCATCTTAACAGAGCATTGCACCTACTGCTACACACTATTGCACCCAGAGCAGTTGACCTACAATCCCTTTATATTTTCCCCCTGAGGCACATATGTGATAATCTCAATCAGATATAACCTCCTGTTATATCACACACCCAGGGCTGGAAACAGCAACTGTGCACTGACTGCCGGCTAGTGATGGGTAGCTCCTGAACGAGCCGGCTCTTCATAGTGAATCATATGAGTCGGCTCCTGGCAGGGAGGAGCCAATTGAAATGTAAAGGGCTCTTTGCCAGTTCCGTTCCACAGTCAGTCCCCTCTTGCCCCGCCCCTCTCGGCCCCTCCCTCCCGGCAGTAGTCACTCTGATCTTATCCAGGAGACTGAGAATGCTCCTCCTGCTGCCGCACATAGCACTGACTCACAGCCCCGCCCCCTCCAATCTGTGACAAGCAGCAGTCAGGCAGTCACAGCCCCGCCCCCTCCAATCTCTGACAAGCAGCAGTCAGGCAGTCACAGCCCCGCCCCCTCCAATCTGTGACAAGCAGCAGTCAGGCAGTCACAGCTCCGCCCCCTCCAATCTGTGACAAGCAGCAGTCAGGCAGTCACAGCCCCGCCCCCTCCAATCTCTGACAAGCAGCAGTCAGGCAGTCACAGCCCCGCCCCCTCCAATCTGTGACAAGCAGCAGTCAGGCAGTCACAGCTCCGCCCCCTCCAATCTGTGACAAGCAGCAGTCAGGCAGTCACAGCCCCGCCCCCTCCAATCTGTGACAAGCAGCAGTCAGGCAGTCAGGCACTTTATTAAAGGAACACTGACATCTGGATTTAGCCTGATTCTAGTTATTTCCCGCCAGCTTGTAAATCCTCGCTGAGCGCGGGAGAAACAGCGGATGGAAATGTGCGTCCCTTGTTCTCTCCCATTCACTTGAATGGAACAGAACAAATGATCCAGCGATGCATATGGGCAGGGCAGATAAGGATCTCCTCTGCAAACCTCCCATTGCTGGATTGAGCATCACTGGATCGCAGGCTCGGGGGCAGCAGCGACTGTGTAAATGCACCATTAGCTAGTGCAACTTGGAATGGTTCTGTTGTTTCTGGTGAATAACCTCCCAGCAGCCCCTGTTACATGATAGCAGTGCCAATCTGAGGGACCAACTTCATGCACAGAACTAGTCCTATACAAGGCAGTGCAGCCTCTCACATCACATCCCATTCTGCATACAATTGCCAGTAGTGTTGAGCTAATTGCATTGCACTTGTTTGATTTCTGCACTTTTTTTTTATCAAACATTTCTCGTTTTGTGCGGTGCTGGCAATTTCCAACACTTTGTGCGGTCCAATTTGAATGTTTAAATTAAACCGCATTGTGAATATACGCGATACTGCGGCTAAAATCGCTAATATTCGCTATTTTAGCGGCCGCATTGTGTTTATTCGCAATGCGGTTCAATACTGACCTGTACAAAAATGGCTCTCGGCACAGGACAACTTCCATGGAAACCCATGTAAACAGTTCCATAGGTTTTTATGGAATATCAGCAGGATTGAAGCAGAATTTTTAAAATAAGTATATGGAGAATATACCTATTATAAAAAGTTCTCCTCAATTAATGGCACTTGCCCATGTGATCCAACCCCTTTACTGCCATTATATTAGTGATGGCAGAAGACATTGGTCCTTGATGGGACACCAAAAAACAGTCTTTTCCAAAACAGATAATAACAGAGGAAATAAACTGAATCCGTCCATCCAGGCTATGGCACTTAGTTTATCCAATGGGCCCTAAAGACACTTTTCGGCGCCTTCACACTTTGTGGATTTGCAGCGGAGTTTCCAGCAGATCATCAGCGTGGAAATTCCATGGCATTTACAGAAGCCGACAGCGGCAATGGCTTTATCCAAAATACATTCTCACTTCATGGAAAACTTCAGAATGTGACATGAGGTGTGAAACTGGCTTCAGCGGCGTCACTATGTGCAGAGTATCCGATATGCCACATTCATTGCAGTCAATGGACGGGGGAATTCCGCAGCAGATTCCTTCTCTAAATCCGCCTGGATGCAGAGGCCACATCTGACGCTGCAGATTTGCTGCAGACTGTTTGCAGCAGACACAGCCCACAGCGAACTCTCCAAGTGTGAATGGGGCTCTACAATGTGGCGCTGAGGATTAGGATCTTGTTGCTATTTTGCATGTTCATTTTGTGTTTGTTAAAGTTTTTACAGCAAATAATATAAAATCCGGTTATTCTGGAAACTATTCTGTTTTATGTCATAAATTGGCACATGTAGATTTTTACTAAAAGGTACAATCATGGGTTACAACATACCAGAATTTGGCTTCAAATTTAAAGCCAAAGGTAATAGGAAATGAAGAGTCGTTTTCGGAGCCAAAAGACCCGGCTCACCAAAAAACCGCATTTTACCCATCACTACCGCATACACTGAGGAGCTGACCATGTGACCCTGACTCCTCCCCTCCATGTGACATCATCACAGGTCCTGGAAGCACAGAGCAGTCACATGTATACTGTGCGGGTTGCGTCTAGATCAGAGTTGATTTTTTGTGCTCCTCTGATCTAGCTGCTTCAGTAGTGAGCCGGCTATATCGGAGTTGATTTTTTGTGGTCCTCATTTTTTCCACTCTGATTTAGCCGGTCACTACTGAAGTGTCTAGATCAGAGTGGGTTTTTTGTGGTCCTCATTTTTTCCACTCTGATCTAGCCGGCTCACTGCTGAAGTGACTAGATCAGAGTTGATTTCTTGAGGCCTCGCTGTAGTCACATGTTTTTGGTCACCTCATTTTATCCACTCCGTTCTAGCTGCTTCACCAGTGAGGTGGCGAGATCAGAGTTGATTTTTTGATGATCTCTGTGATCTTTTCTCCATACAACACAGTTCCGTTTCTACAGCAGGGGCTGGAATCAGATTTATAATTGGAATGATTTCATGTTTTTATTTATTAGATGCTGAAACTGTTATATTTATTATTTTTTTCCAAAGGGCAAATTTTTATTTTCATTATTATTATAACTTACATTTTATTATTATTTTTTACAATATAAATAATTCCACACAGCGCTGATTGTTCAGTTTTGCTGGAATTTTAATTTTACCGTATTTCCACAAGTCGTGGCCGCAGGACTGACATTAAAAGAGTGGGCGGAGCCTCACAAGGAAAAACGGAACCGCGCAGCTGACAGTCTTCATAACTTACCATATTGGAACAGAGTGGATTTTTTGAGGATCTCTCTGTAGCCTTCATTATGTACATTTGGTACTGAAGTGACTGAAATTCAGTTTTTTGAAGAGTGGGAGGAGCCTCACGGCGAAAAACGTAACAGAGCGCAGCCGAGAAAGTGCTTATAATTTCACACATTGTGTCGTAGTGGATTTTTTGAGGACCTCAAAAAAGCCACTCCGTTCTAGCTGCTTCAGTAGTGAGCCGTCTATATCAGAGTGGATTTTTTGAGGACCTCATTTTAGCCACTACATTATGTACATTTGGTACTGAGGTGACTGCAATGGATTTTTTCGAAGAGTGGGAGGAGCCTCAAAGCAAAAAGCGTAACAGTGCGCAGCTGAAAGTCCTCCTAATATCCACATTGTGTCGTAGTGGATTTTTTGAGGACCTCATTTTAGCCACTCCGTTCTAGCTGCTTCAGTAGTGAGCCGTCTATATCAGAGTGGATTTTTTGAGGACCTCATTTTAGCCACTCCGTTCTAGCTGCTTCAGTAGTGAGCCGTCTATATCAGAGTGGATTTTTTGAGGACCTCATTTTAGCCACTACATTATGTACATTTGGTACTGAGGTGACTGCAATGGATTTTTTCGAAGCGTGGGAGGAGCCTCAAAGCAAAAAGCGTAACAGTGCGCAGCTGAAAGTCCTCCTAATATCCACATTGTGTCGTAGTGGATTTTTTGAGGACCTCAAAAAAGCCACTCCGTTCTAGCTGCTTCAGTAGTGAGCCGTCTATATCAGAGTGGATTTTTTGAGGACCTCATTTTAGCCACTACATTATGTACATTTGGTACTGAGGTGACTGCAATGGATTTTTTCGAAGAGTGGGAGGAGCCTCAAAGCAAAAAGCGTAACAGAGCCAGCTGAAAGTCCTCATAATATCCACATTGTGTCGTAGTGGATTTTTTGAGGACCTCAAAAAAGCCACTCCGTTCTAGCTGCTTCAGTAGTGAGCCGTCTATATCAGAGTGGATTTTTTGAGGACCTCATTTTAGCCACTACATTATGTACATTTGGTACTGAGGTGACTGCAATGGATTTTTTCGAAGAGTGGGAGGAGCCTCAAAGCAAAAAGCGTAACAGAGCCAGCTGAAAGTCCTCATAATATCCACATTGTGTCGTAGTGGATTTTTTGAGGACCTCAAAAAAGCCACTCCGTTCTAGCTGCTTCAGTAGTGAGCCGTCTATATCAGAGTGGATTTTTTGAGGACCTCATTTTAGCCACTACATTATGTACATTTGGTACTGAGGTGACTGCAATGGATTTTTTCGAAGAGTGGGAGGAGCCTCAAAGCAAAAAGCGTAACAGTGCGCAGCTGAAAGTCCTCCTAATATCCACATTGTGTCGTAGTGGATTTTTTGAGGACCTCATTTTAGCCACTCCATTCTAGCTGCTTCAGTAGTGAGCCGTCTATATCAGAGTGGATTTTTTGAGGACCTCATTTTAGCCACTACATTATCTACATTTGGTACTGAGGTGACTGCAATGGATTTTTTCGAAGCGTGGGAGGAGCCTCAAAGCAAAAAGTGTAACAGTGCGCAGCTGAAAGTCCTCCTAATATCCACATTGTGTCGTAGTGGATTTTTTGAGGACCTCATTTTAGCCACTCCGTTCTAGCTGCTTCAGTAGTGAGCCGTCTATATCAGAGTGGATTTTTTGAGGACCTCATTTTAGCCACTACATTATGTACATTTGGTACTGAGGTGACTGCAATGGATTTTTTCGAAGCGTGGGAGGAGCCTCAAAGCAAAAAGCGTAACAGTGCGCAGCTGAAAGTCCTCCTAATATCCACATTGTGTCGTAGTGGATTTTTTGAGGACCTCAAAAAAGCCACTCCGTTCTAGCTGCTTCAGTAGTGAGCCGTCTATATCAGAGTGGATTTTTTGAGGACCTCATTTTAGCCACTACATTATGTACATTTGGTACTGAGGTGACTGCAATGGATTTTTTCGAAGAGTGGGAGGAGCCTCAAAGCAAAAAGCGTAACAGAGCCAGCTGAAAGTCCTCATAATATCCACATTGTGTCGTAGTGGATTTTTTGAGGACCTCAAAAAAGCCACTCCGTTCTAGCTGCTTCAGTAGTGAGCCGTCTATATCAGAGTGGATTTTTTGAGGACCTCATTTTAGCCACTACATTATGTACATTTGGTACTGAGGTGACTGCAATGGATTTTTTCGAAGAGTGGGAGGAGCCTCAAAGCAAAAAGTGTAACAGAGCGCAGCTGAAAGTCCTCATAATATCCACATTGTGTCGTAGTGGATTTTTTGAGGACCTCATTTTAGCCACTCCGTTCTAGCTGCTTCAGTAGTGAGCCGTCTATATCAGAGTGGATTTTTTGAGGACCTCATTTTAGCCACTACATTATGTACATTTGGTACTGAGGTGACTGCAATGGATTTTTTCGAAGCGTGGGAGGAGCCTCAAAGCAAAAAGCGTAACAGTGCGCAGCTGAAAGTCCTCATAATATCCACATTGTGTCGTAGTGGATTTTTTGAGGACCTCAAAAAAGCCACTCCGTTCTAGCTGCTTCAGTAGTGAGCCGTCTATATCAGAGTGGATTTTTTGAGGACCTCATTTTAGCCACTACATTATGTACATTTGGTACTGAGGTGACTGCAATGGATTTTTTCGAAGCGTGGGAGGAGCCTCAAAGCAAAAAGCGTAACAGTGCGCAGCTGAAAGTCCTCCTAATATCCACATTGTGTCGTAGTGGATTTTTTGAGGACCTCAAAAAAGCCACTCCGTTCTAGCTGCTTCAGTAGTGAGCCGTCTATATCAGAGTGGATTTTTTGAGGACCTCATTTTAGCCACTACATTATGTACATTTGGTACTGAGGTGACTGCAATGGATTTTTTCGAAGCGTGGGAGGAGCCTCAAAGCAAAAAGCGTAACAGTGCGCAGCTGAAAGTCCTCATAATATCCACATTGTGTCGTAGTGGATTTTTTGAGGACCTCAAAAAAGCCACTCCGTTCTAGCTGCTTCAGTAGTGAGCCGTCTATATCAGAGTGGATTTTTTGAGGACCTCATTTTAGCCACTACATTATGTACATTTGGTACTGAGGTGACTGCAATGGATTTTTTCGAAGAGTGGGAGGAGCCTCAAAGCAAAAAGCGTAACAGTGCGCAGCTGAAAGTCCTCCTAATATCCACATTGTGTCGTAGTGGATTTTTTGAGGACCTCAAAAAAGCCACTCCGTTCTAGCTGCTTCAGTAGTGAGCCGTCTATATCAGAGTGGATTTTTTGAGGACCTCATTTTAGCCACTACATTATGTACATTTGGTACTGAGGTGACTGCAATGGATTTTTTCGAAGAGTGGGAGGAGCCTCAAAGCAAAAAGCGTAACAGTGCGCAGCTGAAAGTCCTCATAATATCCACATTGTGTCGTAGTGGATTTTTTGAGGTCCTCAAAAAAGCCACTCCGTTCTAGCTGCTTCAGTAGTGAGCCGTCTATATCAGAGTGGATTTTTTGAGGACCTCATTTTAGCCACTACATTATGTACATTTGGTACTGAGGTGACTGCAATGGATTTTTTCGAAGAGTGGGAGGAGCCTCAAAGCAAAAACCGTAACAGAGCGCAGCTGAAAGTCCTCATAATATCCACATTGTGTCGTAGTGGATTTTTTGAGGACCTCATTTTAGCCACTCCGTTCTAGCTGCTTCAGTAGTGAGCCGTCTATATCAGAGTGGATTTTTTGAGGACCTCATTTTAGCCACTCCGTTCTAGCTGCTTCAGTAGTGAGCCGTCTAGATCAGAGTGAATATTTTGAGCACCTCATTTTTGCCACTCCATTCTAGATGATTCACTAGTGAGCTGTCTAGATTGGGCCCATGAGTCACTGTGGCCCCGTGGACCTCCTGCCGACGATCGTACTTTCATTTATATCGGCATCACCATCACAGATGCCAATACAATTGAAAGGAACAATGCGAGGAGGAGCAGAACACTCTATTTCTAATCATTCTACTACTATGTGTCTGTGAGACACTGATGTTTCAGCATGGAGGACTGCGGTTACTAGAGATGAGCGAGCCTCTGAAGGCTCCGTTCGAGGTGCCGTTCGACGAACCGTTTGACGAACCTCTCGAACCCCATTGAAAACAATGGGAGGCAAACACCTAAAAACACATAGAAAACACCTTCAAAGGTGTCCAAAAGGTGACAAACAACTCACAACATACCACAAACACATGGGAAAGTGACAAGGACATATACTCATGCGAAAACAAAACAGCTGGACGAGGAAAAAGAGGAGGAGACACAGATATAGGCATGGCACGCCCTTCTAAAATCATGTAAAACACAGCAACGGGACTCTAAGCAGAGTCTCCCTTTTTTCCAAAAATTGGGCCACACACACCCCTTCAGTGGCATCACTTGTGCCCCAGTTGCAAACTTGACCTGTTGATTTGCATCAAGCACATTCAAAAATACGCCAGCCTTAACTGTCTTCAGGATGACACCGGGGTAGGTAGCAAAGTCCTTGCTGAACTATGACTTGTTCATCTTGGATCATTTTTAAAAACACAGCAAGGGGACTCCAAGCGGAGTCTCCCTTTTTTCCAAAAATTGGGCCCCACACACACCACTTCAGTGGCATCACTTGTGCCCTAGTTGTAAACTTCACATGTTGACTTGCATCAAGCACAATCCAAATCCACAAGCCTTTACTCTCCCCAGGATGACACCGGTGTAGCAAAGTCCTTGCTGATCCATGACTTGTTCATCTTGATGAACGTTAGTCTGTCCACATTGTCACTGGACAGACGCGTGCGCTTATCTGTCAGCACACACCCAGCAGCACTGAAGACACATTCAGAGACAACGCTGGCCGCGGGACATGACAAGATCTCCAAGGCGTAAGTGGAGAGCTCTGGCCATTTTTCAAGATTTGAAGCCCAAAATGAGCAAGGCTCCATTTGCAAAGTCATGGCATCGATGTTCATTTGGAGATACTCCTGTATCATCCTCTCCAGCCGTTGACTATGTGTCAGACTTCTTGTCTCTGGTGGCCTTGCAAAGGAGGGTCTAAAAAATTATGGAACGATTCAATAAAACTGCTGTTACCACCAGATACGGTGCTGCTGGTACGGTTTGACTGTTGATGACGAGACAGTCCCCTGTTTGTCAAGTTACAACTGGGAGATTCACTCCCTGCACCTGCACGGTTGTTTGGTGGAAAAGCCGAGCTAAGATCGAGTAACAGCTTCTGCTGATACTCCTGCATACGTGCGTCCCTTTCTATGGCTGGAATTATTTTGCAAAACTTGGACTTGTACCGGGGATCTAAGAGTGTGGCAAGCCAGTAGTCATCATTACTTCTAATTCGGACAATCCGAGGGTCATGTTGAAGGTAGTGCAGCAAGAAGGCACTCATGTGTCTTGCGCATCCCTGCGGACCAAGTCCTTGCTGTGTTGGTGGCGGCGAGGTGATAACCATGCTGCCTTCCTCTGACATATCCTCCCAACCTCGAACAACCGAAATTTGACCAAGGTCTCCCTCATCAGCTGAGTCTTCCATGCCCATCGACAGTTCGTCCTCCATTTCTTCATGGGCTCCTGCCCCTTCCTAAACAGTTTGGCTGCTACCATGCGCCCTTGTTAATCCCTCTCCCCCACTGTCCCATGCCTGCCGCCTTGGTGATGATGAACGTCTGGTCCTTGTAGATCTTGTTAACCCTTCCGTTGTCATGCTAATAATGGCATTGTCAGCGCTAAACATATTCGTCGCCATGTCGAAGCTGTGCAGAAGGGTGCATAGGTCCTTGATCTGAGACCACTCCATCAGCGTGATCTGCCCCACCTCTGCATCTCGTTGGCCCAGGCTATACGTCATAACGTATTGCACCAGGGCTCGGCGGTGCTGCCACAGTCGCTGTAACATGTGGAGAGTCGAATTCCAGCGTGTCGTCACATCGCATTTCAGGCGATGAACCAGCAGGCCGAAAGACCTCTGCAGCGATGCAAGTCGGTCAGCTGCGGCGGTTGAACGGCGGAAGTGAGCAGAGAGTGACCGTGCCCTGTGCAGAAGCCCATCTAGGTCGGGATAGTGGGTGAAAAATTGCTGGACAACAAGGTTCAAAATGTGAGCCATACAAGGCACGTGTGTCACCTTGCCCCGGCGAGGGGCCGCACCCAGGTTTGCAGCATTGTCGCACACGGCCTTACCTGGCTGCAGGTTGAGTGGAGACAACCATTTACGAAACTCTGAGTGCAGAGCTGACAACAACTCCTCAGCTGTGTGACTCTTATTTCCCAGACATTTCAACGTAAAGACCGCCTGATGCCGTTGAGCTCTACTGCCAGCATAGTAAGGAGGTGTGTGGGATTCCTTGTGCACAGTTACAACGCGGGTGGCCTGACCACACAGGCTTTGGGCGGAGGTGGAGGACCCAGATGAGGTTGAGGAGGCAGAAGCAGTGGAGGAACTTCGACATAGAGAGGATTGACGCACAAGTCGTGGGGACGGCAAGACTTGTTCAGCAGACCCCTCACCATCTCTCACCATAGTTACCCAGTGCCCAGTCAGCGACATGTAACGCCCATGTCCATGCTTACTGGTCCAAGTATCGGTGGGGAAATGCACCCTGTCACACACAGAGTTTCTCAAGGAAGCGGCGATGTTGTGTGCGACATGCTGGTGTAGCGCAGGCATACATTTCTTGAAGAAGTAGTGGCGACTGGGCATCTGGCACTGGGGCACTGCGACTGATATAAGGTCTTGAAAATCCTCTGTGTCCACCAGGTGGAAAGGCAGCATTTCGGTAGCCAAGAGCTTACAGAGGGTGAAAGTCAACCTCTTAGCTTTGTCATGGCTCGGAGGAAATGGCCTTTTATTTGTCCACATCTGAGGGACCGAGATCTGGCTGCTGTGTGGAGACGGTGGTGAGTAGGGTGTCCCTGGAAAACTGCAGATCTGTGAGGAAAGTGCAGGCGGAGACATGATGTTGCCTTCATCCAAAGTTGATGTTCTCGATGTCTGAGAGAGCTCTACACCAGCACTTGTTTCCCCTTCCAAACCAACTGACAACCTGCCAAGCAAACTGGCTGTTGCGGTTAAAGAGGTGGAAGGTCTGCGTGGAAAAACATGTGTGACAGCTGTCCCCACAGTCATAGAAGATGAAGGGCGCGCGGAGGAATTTGAAGGGGCAGGCGGTGGTTGGCCCGCTCCGCTAGGCCGCATTGCAGCACGGTGAGCTTCCCACTGGGACTTATGCTTGTTATTCATGTGACGATTCATGGAAGAAGTTGTCAAACTGGTGAGGTTTTGGCCTTTACTTATAGATTGGTGACAAATTTTACAGGTCACATGATTTGGGAGATCCTTTGCAAGGTCAAAAAAGGACCTGGCTAGGCAAGGCTTAGAGGCCATGCGACCTGCAGAGCCACCCCGACTTGTGCTCAGAGGCAGAGTTGTGGCTGAGGATGCAGTTGTTGACGTGCTTCCAGTTCTCCGACTCTGTCCAGGAAGGCGCAAGGTAACTTCGTCATCAGTTGCATCCTCCTCCACCGCCTCTGGTGTCCTCCTCGAGTGCCTGACTGTGGGTTGACAGTAAGTGGGATCTAGAACTTCATTATCAAGTTAAGTTGTCATCCCAATCTGGTATCTGCGTCTCATCGTCATCAGTATGTTCCTCATTGTCTCTACCAACAGGTGTTACAGTTTGGGAATGAGGGTCTACATTATGCTCAGAAACTTGGTCATCAAGGCCTGAATCAGACTCACAAAGCTTCTGGGCATCACTGCAGACCATTTCCTGGTCTGTACTCACTATAGCTTGGCAACAGACCTCTGATTCCTAGAGGCTATAGTGTGACTGAACAGCTCTGCAGACTCAGCCATCTCTGTTACACCATACTCTTCAGGGCGGGTGGAGACTTGAGAGCTGGGAGAAAGCAAGTGCGATTGGGATGACAACTCAGAGGACTGTTGTTTTTTGGATGTTGAAGTTGAGGTGGAGGAGAGGCCACTTGTTGAAGCACTTGAGATCCATTCAAGCTTGTTCTTTTTTTGTGCATCATCTACCTTTGTTACAGTTGTTCGGTTCCGTAAAAAAGGAAGCACATCGGATTGTCCACGGAAAGTAGTAGACATCTTACTTTTGCTGGAAGATGGCATTTCTTCAGCAGATGTTAATGTAGCTTTCCCACCTACCACACGGACACAAACTTTTTTTCCTTTTCCAACACGCCTGTTCCCCTTTCCACCAGCATCTGTCCTTTTGCCACTCATTTTGTTAGCGAAAAGATTGGACACTTAAAATGTGGTAGCAAAAATGGAGAGGTGCTGTAGATTGCAGCGGTGGTCTAGCTTTATTGACAGCTGAAGAACCAACACTGACTATCCCAGACAATTTTAATATGCCCCTAACAGTGGCAGCACAGTTTGCAATTAGAATTGTGTGGGAAAAATGGGCAGTTGGGTAGAATGCCCGGGTGCTGTGGGTAGCAGGACAGCAAAGGGACACTAACGTAGTATTCCAGACACTTTTAGGATGGCACAAAAAGTGTCAGCTCTTTGGTCAAATAAAATAGCATGGCAAAAATGGGCAGGTGGGTATAATGCACAGGTGCTGTGGGTAGCAGGACAGCAAAGGAACACTAAGGCGGGCTTTGCACGTTGCGACATCGCAAGCCGATGCTGCGATGTCGCACGCGATAGTCCCCGCCCCCGTCGCAGGTACGATATCTTGTGATAGCTGGCGTAGCGAAAATTATCGCTACGCCAGCTTCACACGCACTCACCTGCCCTGCGACCGTCGCTCTGGCCGGCGACCCGCCTCCTTCCTAAGGGGGCGGGTCGTGCGGCGTCATAGCGACGTCACACGGCAGGCGGCCAATAGCGGCGGAGGGGCGGAGATGAGCAGGATGTGAACATCCTGCCCACCTCCTTCCTTCCGCATATCCTACGGAAGCCGCGGTGACGCCGGTAGGAGATGTTCCTCGCTCCTGCGGCTTCACACACAGTGATGTGTGCTGCCGCAGGAACGAGGAACAACATCGGACCATCGCGTCAGTGTAATTATGGATTACGCCGACGCTGCACCGATGATACGATTACGATGATTTTGCGCTCGTTAATCGTATCATCTAGGCTTTACACACTACGATGTCGCATGCGATGCCGGATGTGCGTCACTTTCAATTTGACCCCACCGACATCACACCTGCGATGTCGTAGTGTGCAAAGCCGCCCTAAGGTACTATCTCAGACACTTTTAGGATGTCACAAAAAGTGTCAGCTCTTAGGGCAAATAAAATAGCATGGCAAAAAGGGCAGGTGGGTATAATGCACGGGTGCTGTAGGTAGCAAGACAGCAAAGGAACACTAAGGTAGTATTCCAGACACTTTTAGGATGGCACAAAAAGTGTCAGCTCCTTGGGCAAATAAAATAGCGTGGCAAAAATGTGCATGTGGGTAGAATGCACGGGTGCTCTGGGGAGCAGGACAGCAAAGGAAGCCTCACTTTCTATCCCTGCTAATGAAAAAATGCAGCAAGGAATTGCCTGAGCTGAGGTAGCCAGACGCTGTTATCTAAAGCCCTACACCGCATTTGCACGGACATGCTTAGCAGCTATGGCTATGAATGCCTGTAAATCAGCCCTGAAAAGGGCTGAAATAACCAGCAGTCCCTAATCCCTAAAGCGCTGTGTAGATTGCACTGTATCTCTATAGCGCACACAGCAGCAGCAGCAGCGTGAGCGGTGACTGTCACCCACACGCAGAAGACAGATAATAGCGGCGAAGGGGAAAATGGCCGTATCTTATAGGTTAAGGACATGTGACATGCACAGCCTATGACACATGCCCTTGCTTGTCTGGCAAAAATCAACTTAGCTGTGTTTGTGTCTGTGATTTGCTGACAGCTTGGAACGCTCCACTGCACGCGCGGTTAGGGGAAAAAAAAATTAATAAATGGTGATCGGCATTCTCTCAGCACTTTGCAGTAGCACAGATCTAAACCCCGTCCCCCCCGCACACTATAAGCTGAAATTTGATAATAGTGTGAATCACAGAGTGACTCACACTATTACAGTGAAAAGCCAGCTAGTAACTAGCTAGGCTTTTTGGTGATCGAACCGTTCTCGAACGTAACTCGAACTGTCGAGCTTTTAGCAAAAATCACTCGAACATGAAATTGGCGAACCTCGAACATCGCTCATCTCTAGCAGTGACGTCACTACTGCTCACTGATGTGCTAAAATGTCAGAGTGGCATAACAGTGGACACACGCTGAGGAGACTGGGGCAGTGGCTGAATGAGGAGAAGTGAGTATATTTGTGTATTTAATCAGGAATTCCAGAGGACTATGGGGAAGCATTTATTGGGGTTGCAAAATAGTATATGGGGCTGCATATTGTTAGGACCAGGATGACGGGTAGGCCCAGGAGGTGGATCCACTGGACTGAGCACCCAACCGAGGGCAAGGTGCCCGGTAGCCGAAGCACTACGGGTAGCAGGACAGTCCGTTCAGAGGAGTGGGTGTAGAAGTCCCTGGGATCACGGAGTCTCTGAAGGTAGTCCGGGTGACGGAGCGCAGGTTCGGAGGCCGAGATGATGTCAGGCAGGGTCCAGAACCAGCGGAACGGGGAGATCGGTCACCGCACAGATCCAGGAATCGGAGACGGTAGGGACTGAGAAGATGGCGGACAGTCCGTTCGGGGTTCTGGAACCGTCAGGACCAGTTGGCGGGACAGGAGCGGCTCTACAAGAGAGATAGGTGAGTACGAGACAATGGCACAGGGAGACCTGACTGCTAGCTTAGCAAACACGAAGAACAGGCCCCGCCCACTTGGAAAGGAACCCCCTATATACCCTGTACCTGCATCTTCAATATCCTGTTGGAGGACGCTGGCCCTTTAAGAAAAGGTCAATGACCGCGCGCACGCACGCATGCGCGAGGCCCGGGTGCCAGAAGCCAGAGCAGGATGCGGTGTACAGGAGGCAGGAGTGCCGGGCCGGCTCAGGACAGCAGACGGGCGCCGGCACCGGGGACCGGGTTGCCTGGAGGACGCAGGTGAGGGAGCATGGAGGCTGAGGAGCAGGGGACCGGGGAGCGTGGCACGGGAGTGGGGAAGCGAGGTCCGGGAGCGGGGGAGCGTGGCAGAGGAGCCGGGGAGCGTGGCAGAGGAGCCGGGGAGCGTGGCAGGGGAGCCGGGGAGCGTGGCAGTGGAATCGGGGAGCGTAGCACGGGCACCGGGGAGCATGGCACGGGCACCGGGGAGCGTGACACATATAACTATATGTTGGCGCACAATATTATATTGGGGCACACAATATGGTGGTGCACTATATGGGGGCTGCATACTAGTATATGGCAGAATATAAGGGGTGCATACTACTATATGGAGGAATATAAGGCGTGTACTAAACTATATGAAGGAATATAAGGGGAGCATAATACTATATGGAGGAATATAAGGGGTGCATAATACTATATGCAGGAATATAAGGGGTGCATAATACTATATGAAGGATCCCTTTTACATGGAATATAGGGGTGCATTATACATGGAGGACTATGGAGCTACATAATCCAATATGAAGAACTATGGGGTGCATTTTAATACATATAGGACTTAGGGGGTTGCATTATATGGAGGACTAATTGGGTTACCTTATACATGGACTTTAGGGGTGCATTATACAGTGCCTACAAGTAGTATTCAACCCCCTGCAGATTTAGCAGGTTTGATAAGATGCAAATAAGTTAGAGCCTGCAAACTTCAAACAAGAGCAGGATTTATTAACAGATGCATAAATCTTACAAACCAACAAGTTATGTTGCTCAGTTAAATTTTAATAAATTTTCAACATAAAAGTGTGGGTCAATTATTATTCAACCCCTAGGTTTAATATTTTGTGGAATAACCCTTGTTTGCAATTACAGCTAATAATCGTCTTTTATAAGACCTGATCAGGCCAGCACAGGTCTCTGGAGTTATCTTGGCCCACTCCTCCATGCAGATCTTCTCCAAGTTATCTAGGTTCTTTGGGTGTCTCATGTGGACTTTAATCTTGAGCTCCTTCCACAAGTTTTCAATTGGGTTAAGGTCAGGAGACTGACTAGGCCACTGCAACACCTTGATTTTTCCCTCTTGAACCAGGCCTTGGTTTTCATGGCTGTGAGCTTTGGGTCGTTGTCTTGTTGGAAGATGAAATGACGACCCATCTTAAGATCCTTGATGGAGGAGCGGAGGTTCTTGGCCAAAATCTCCAGGTAGGCCGTGCTATCCATCTTCCCATGGATGCGGACCAGATGGCCAGGCCCCTTGGCTGAGAAACAGCCCCACAGCATGATGCTGCCACCACCATGCTTGACTGTAGGGATGGTATTCTTGGGGTCGTATGCAGTGCCATCCAGTCTCCAAACGTCACGTATGTGGTTGGCACCAAAGATCTCGATCTTGGTCTCATCAGACCAGAGAACCTTGAACCAGTCTGTCTCAGAGTCCTTCAAGTGATCATGAGCAAACTGTAGACGAGCCTTGACATGACGCTTTGAAAGTAAAGGTACCTTACGGGCTCGTCTGGAATGGAGACCATTGCGGTGGAGTACGTTACTTATGGTATTGACTGAAACCAATGTCCCCACTGCCATGAGATCTTGCCGGAGCTCCTTCCTTGTTGTCCTTGGGTTAGCCTTGACTCTTCGGACAAGCCTGGCCTCGGCACGGGTGGAAACTTTCAAAGGCTGTCCAGGCCGTGGAAGGCTAACAGTAGTTCCATAAGCCTTCCACTTCCGGATGATGCTCCCAACAGTGGAGACAGGTAGGCCCAACTCCTTGGAAAGGGTTTAGTACCCCTTGCCAGCCTTGTGACCCTCCACGATCTTGTCTCTGATGGCCTTGGAATGCTCCTTTGTCTTTCCCATGTTGACCATGTATGAGTGCTGTTCACAAGTTTGGGGAGGGTCTTAATTAGTCAGAAAAGGCTGGAAAAAGAGCTAATTAATCCAAACATGTGAAGCTCATTGTTCTTTGTGCCTGAAATACTTCTTAATACTTTAGGGGAACCAAACAGAATTCTGGTGGTTTGAGGGGTTGAATAATAAATGACCCTCTGAATAAACTTTTCACAATTTAAAAAAAAAATAAAAAAAGAAATAACATTCTTTTTTGCTGCATTTCACACTTCCAGGCTGATCTACAGTCCAAATGTCACAATGCCAAGTTAATTCCGAATGTGTACACCTGCTAAATCTGCAGGGGGTTGAATACTACTTGTAAGCACTGTATATGGAGGATTATAGGGCTGCATAATACAATATGAAGGACTATGGGGATGCGTTATAATACATATAGGATTATGGGGGCTGCATTATATGAGGACTAATGGTGTTACCTTATACATGGACAATAGGGCTGCATTAGAATACATTAAGAACTATGGGGTGAATAATACAATACACTGTGTGCAGAATTATTAGGCAAATTAGTATTTTGATCACATGATACTTTTTCTACATGTTGTCCTACTCCAAGCTGTATAGTGAAAGCCAACTGCCAATTAAGTAAATCAGGTGATGTGCATCTCTGTAATGAGGAGGGGTGCGGTGTAATGAGGAGGGGTGCGGTGTAATGACATCAACACCCTATATAAGGTGTGCTTAATTATTAGGCAACTTCCTTTCCTTTGACAAAATGGGTCAGAAGAGAGATTTGACGGGCTCTGAAAAGTCTAAAATTGTGAGATGTCTTGCAGAGGGATGCAGCAGTCTTGAAATTGCCAAACCTTTGAAGCGTGATCACCTAACAATCAAGCGTTTCATGTCAAATAGCCAACAGGGTCGCAAGAAGCGTTCCGGGACAAAAAGGCACAAAATAACTGCCCATGAATTGAGGAAAATCAAGCGTGAAGCTGCCAAGATGCCATTTGCCACCAGTTTGGCCATATTTCACAGCTGCAACGTTACTGGAGTATCAAAAAGCACAAGGTGTGCCATACTCAGGGACATGGCCAAGGTAAGGAAGGCTGAAAAACCACCACCTCTGACCAAGAAACATAAGATAAAACTTCAAGGCTGGGCCAAGAAATATCTTAAGACTGATTTTTCAAAGGTTTTATGGACTGATGAAATGAGAGTGACTCTTGATGGGCAGATGGATGGGCCAGAGGCTGGATCAGTAAAGGGCAGAGAGCTCCGCTCCGACCCAGACACCAGCAAGGTGGAGGTGGGTACTGGTATGGGCTGGGATCATCAAAGATCAACTTGTGTGACCTTTTCGGGTTGAGAATGGAGTGAAGCTCAACTCCCAGACCTACTGCCAGTTTCTGGAAGACAACTTCTTCAAGCAGTGGTACAGGAAGAAATCAGTATCGTTCAAGAACAACATGATTTTCATGCAGGACAATGCTCCATCACATGCATCCAACTACTCCACAGCGTGGCTGGCCAGTAAAGGTCTAAAAGATGAAAAAATAATGACATGGCCCCCTTGTTCACCTGATCTGAACCCCATAGAGAATCTGTGGTCCCTCATAAAATGTGAAATCTACAGGGAAAGAAAACAGTCCACCTCTGGGAGCAGTGTCTGGAGGCTGTGGTGGCTGGAGGCTGTGGTGACTGGAGGCTGTGGTGTCTGGAGGCTGTGGTGTCTGGAGGCTGTGGCGGCTGCTGCACGCAATGTTGAGTGTAAACAGATCAAGCTATGACAGAATCTATGTATAGTCGGCTGTTAAGTGTCATCATAAAGAAAGGGGGCTATATTGGTCACTAATTTTTTGTGTTTTTTTTTGCATGTCAGAAATGTTTATTTCTAAATTTTGTGCAGTTATATTGGTTTACCTGGTGAAAATAAACAAGTGAGATGGGAATAGATTTGGTTTTTATTAAGTTGCCTAATAATTCTGCACAGTAATAGTTACCCGCACAGACAGATATCCTCCTAACATTAAGGAATAACGTTTGGAACTCCATTCTATGTCTGAACTGGGTGCAAAAAACCTAAAAAACATCACTATGGGGAGATAAGGTATGCACACCAGTGACTATGGAAGGGGAATACATGGAATAGCAGAAACTGCTGTGTGAATACTGACATGAAAAATCCAATAGCTATATGTAAGAATGAAATGTGAAAAATGGAACCTACATTACTGCCATGAATATATGAATGAAGAGAAATTTAGCTACTGAATTGATCAATGCAGAAGAGCCCCAACACTACGCCAAAGTATTTCTCTACGTTGGGGTCCCTAGCTTGTGTGTGTCCTCTCATGCAGTTAAAAAACTTACCGTGTATGGGAAGCTGAGACCCAGGCTATATATACGATGTGGATTGGCAATAGGTGTGTATGGGGAGGGTTCACAAACGAAAAACTACTAACATTAAGGAATAACGTTTGGAACTCCATTGGGGCTCTATTGCATTGATCAATTCAGTAGCTAAATTTCTCTTTATTCATATATTCATGGCAGTAATGCAGGTTCCATTTTTTCTTACATATAGCTATTGAATTTTTCATGTCAGTATTCACACAGCAGTTTCTGCTATTACATGTATTCCCCTTCCATAGTCACTGGTGTGCATACCTTATCTCCCCATAGTGATGTTTTTTAGGTTTTTTGCACCCAGTTCAGACATAGAATGGAGTTCCAAACGTTATTCCTTAATGTTAGTAGTTTTTCGTTTGTGAACCCTCCCCATACACACCTATTGCCAATCCACATCGTATATATAGCCTGGGTCTCAGCTTCCCATACACGGTAAGTTTTTTAACTGCATGAGAGGACACACACAAGCTAGGGACCCCAACGTAGAGAAATACTTTGGCGTAGTGTTGGGGCTCTATTGCATTGATCAATTCAGTAGCTAAATTTCTCTTGATTCATATGTTCATGGCAGTAATGCAGGTTCCATTTTTCACATTTCATTCTTACATATAGCTATTGAATTTTTCATGTCAGTATTCACACAGCAGTTTCTGCTATTACAGATATCCTCCTAAGGCTATGTGTCCACGAGAGAATGTAGCTGTGGATTTTTCTGCATCAAAATCCGCAGCTTTCCCGCAAAATCCGCACCTTTTCAAAGGTGCGGATTTGCCGTGGATTTACCGCGGAATTGCCGCGGATTTGATGCGGATTTTTTTTCCCCAATTTTAAAGCCAAAATCCGGATGAAAATCCGCAACAATAATTGACATGTTGCAGATTTTTCCGGACCAAAATCTGCACGAAATCCGCTGCGGAAAAATCCACAGCATGGACACAGCATATCCAAAATGCCATAGAAATGGCTGGGAAGTGCCGGTGCTGCAGATTTTCGGGAAATCCGCGGCTTTTCTGCGAGAAATCCGCGGCAAAATCCGTGCATTTTCCGCAGCGTGGACCTAAGATAGCCAAATCTAGCCTAAGATAGCCAAATCTAAAAAACCCCACTCCAACTGCCAAAAATATTAAGCTTTGATATTTATGAGTCTTTTGGGTGATTGAGAACATAGTTGTTGATCAATAATAGAAAAAAATCCTCTGAAATACAACTTGCCTAATAATTCTGCACACAGTGTATGAAGGACTATAGTCACTGCATTATAATACATATAGGACTATGGGGGTGCATTATAATATATGGAAAACTATGGGGTGCAGTATAATATACGCAGGACTGTGGGGTGCAGTATAATATACAGTTAGGTCCAGAAATATTTGGACAGTGACACAAGTTTTGTTATTTTAGCTGTTTACAAAAACATGTTCAGAAATACAATTATATATATAATATGGGCTGAAAGTGCACACTCCCAGCTGCAATATGAGAGTTTTCACATCCAAATCGGAGAAAGGGTTTAGGAATCATAGCTCTGTAATGCATAGCCTCCTCTTTTTCAAGGGACCAAAAGTAATTGGACAAGGGACTCTAAGGGCTGCAATTAACTCTGAAGGCGTCTCCCTCGTTAACCTGTAATCAATGAAGTAGTTAAAAGATCTGGGGTTGATTACAGGTGTGTGGTTTTGCATTTGGAAGCTGTTGCTGTGACCAGACAACATGCGGTCTAAGGAACTCTCAATTGAGGTGAAGCAGAACATCCTGAGGCTGAAAAAAAAGAAAAAATCCATCAGAGAGATAGCAGACATGCTTGGAGTAGCAAAATCAACAGTCGGGTACATTCTGAGGAAAAAGGAATTGACTGGTGAGCTTGGGAACTCAAAAAGGCCTGGGCGTCCACGGATGACAACAGTGGTGGATGATCGCCGCATACTTTCTTTGGTGAAAAAGAACCCGTTCACAACATCAACTGAAGTCCAGAACACTCTCAGTGAAGTAGGTGTATCTGTCTCTAAGTCAACAGTAAAGAGAAGACTCCATGAAAGTAAATACAAAGGGTTCACATCTAGATGCAAACCATTCATCAATTCCAAAAATAGACAGGCCAGAGTTAAATTTGCTGAAAAACACCTCATGAAGCCAGCTCAGTTCTGGAAAAGTATTCTATGGACAGATGAGACAAAGATCAACCTGTACCAGAATGATGGGAAGAAAGAAGTTTGGAGAAGAAAGGGAACGGCACATGATCCAAGGCACACCACATCCTCTGTAAAACATGGTGGAGGCAACGTGATCACGTGGTCACTTGTGTTTATTGATGACATAACAGCAGACAAGAGTAGCAGGATGAATTCTGAAGTGTACCAGGATATACTTTCAGCCCAGATTCAGCCAAATGCCGCAAAGTTGATCGGACGGCGCTTCATAGTACAGATGGACAATGACCCCAAACATACAGCCAAAGCTACCCAGGAGTTCATGAGTGCAAAAAAGTGGAACATTCTGCAATGGCCAAGTCAATCACCAGATCTTAACCCAATTGAGCATGCATTTCACTTGCTCAAATCCAGACTTAAGACGGAAAGACCCACAAACAAGCAAGACCTGAAGGCTGTGGCTGTAAAGGCCTGGCAAAGCATTAAGAAGGAGGAAACCCAGCGTTTGGTGATGTCCATGGGTTCCAGACTTAAGGCAGTGATTGCCTCCAAAGGATTGGCAACAAAATATTGAAATTAAAAATATTTTGTTTGGGTTTGGTTTATTTGTCCAATTACTTTTGACCTCCTAAAATGTGGAGTGTTTGTAAAGAAATGTGACAATTCCTACAATTTCTATCAGATATTTTTGTTCAAACCTTCAAATTAAACGTTACAATCTGCACTTGAATTCTGTTGTAGAGGTTTCATTTCAAATCCAATGTGGTGGCATGCAGAGCCCAACTCACGAAAATTGTGTCACTGGCCAAAGATTTCTGGACCTAACTGTATGTAGTACTATGGGGTGCAGTATAATACATGGAGAACTATGTGGTGCAGTATAATATATGGAGTACTATGGGGTGAATTTTACATAGATGGCTATGGGGTGCAGTATATGTAGGACAATGGGGTTCAGTATAATATACAGAGGACTTTGAGGGCTGCATTATAATACATGAATGACTATGGGGAGTGCATTATACAGTAATACATGGAGTACTATGTGAGCTGTATTAATAATATTAATAATAATAATAATAATCTTTATTTCTATAGCGCCAACATATTCCGCAGCGCTTCACAATTCAGGAGGATCATATACAAACAAGTAACAGTAATAACAGTAATAGAAAATGCAATATTTAGAGGGGAAAAAAAAGACAACCCTGCTCGTGAGAGCTTACAATCTACAATGAGATATGGGTGGGGTGGGGGGGGGCAAGGTACAAGTGCTTATTTACAATGACAATCCAGCAATTTCAAGGAAATGGGGAATAGATAATGGCTTCCTGGACCAGTGGGCCTGAATCTTGAGATGCATTTGGGTGGCATGGAGTTTGACGTGAGGTTATGTTGTGAGAAGTTGTAGAGGCACTGTGTGAATTGGATTAGATTAGGGAGTGTGATAGGCCGCCCTAAAAAGATGCGTTTTTAGGGAGCGTCTGAAGCAGAGTAAGTTGTGATTCATTATAACTTCTTGGGGTAGAGCGTTCCAGAGGATTGGTGCAGCTCGGAAGAAGTCTTGGATCCGGGAGTGGGAGGTTCGGATTAGTGTTGATGTTAGTCGAAAGTCGTTTTTAGAGCGTAGAGAACGGGTGGGGTGAGACAGAGACAGACAGAGAGGAGGGTGGAGATGTAGGGGGGTGCCGCACTGTGGAGAGCTTTGTGGTGATAGACAGAGAGGAGGGTGGAGATGTAGGGGGTGCTGTACTGTGGAGAGCTTGGTGGGTGAGAACAAGCAGTTTGAATTGGATCCTGTGATATATGGGCAGCCAGTGCAATGACTGGCACAGAGCAGAGGCATCCGAGTAGCAATTAGCCAGATAGATGACCCTAGCTGCTGCATTAAGGATGGACTGTAGAGGAGAGAGTCTAGTTGGGGGGAGACCAATTAATAGAGAGTTACAGTAGTCAAGGCGAGAGTGGATCAGGGCCACGGTGAGTGTTTTTGTCATTTCCATTGTGAGAAAGGGGCGGATTCTAGAGATGTTCTTGAGGTGCAAGCGGCAGGAGCGGGCAGTTTTGGAAAGGTTAAGTTTGAGATAGAGAGAAGACATGACATTGCAAACTGCAGTCAGGCAGTCACTTCTGTTCTGTAGTACAGCGGGGGTGAGCTCAGGGGATGAGGTGTATAGCTGTGTGTCATCAGCATAAAGATGGTACTGAAAACCAAATCTGCTGATGGTCATTCCAATTGGGGCAGTGTAGAGGGAGAAAAGAAGAGGGCCGAGGACTGAACCTTGAGGGACCCCAACAGTGAGAGGAAGAGGAGAAGATGTGGAGCCAGCAAATGATACATTGAATGAACGGCGAGAAAGATAGTTAGAGAACCACGATAGCACAGTGTCCTTTAGGCCGATAGAATGGAGCATAGAGAGAAGGAGATGGTGGTCAACAGTGTCGAAGGCGGCAGAGAGGTCAAGAAGGATAAGCAGAGAGTGGTCACCATTATGTTTTGCAGTCAATAGGTCATTGGTCACTTTGACAAGGGCAGTTTCTGTTGAGTGTAAAGGGCGGAAGCCAGACTGTAAAGGATCTAGAGGAGAGTGAGAGGACAGGTAGCGGGTGAGGCGAGAGAATACCAGGCGCTCCAAGAGTTTGAAGATGAAGGGAAGATTGGAGACTGGTCTGTAGTTGCTTGTGCAGGACGGATCAAGGGAAGGGTTTTTTTAATAATGGAGTAATGATAGAGTGTTTGAGGGAGGAGGGGAAGATACCCGAAGAGAGAGAGAGATTGAAGATTTTAGTTAGGTGAGTGGTGACAACCAGAGTAGGTGTGAGGGAAAGGGATCAGTAGGGCAAGTGGTAGGATGAGAAGAAGAGAGGAGCCTGGAGACTTCCTCCTCTGTGACTGGGTCAAATGTGGAAAGTGAGCTTGATGGGATATATGGAGGGATGGGATTCACAACGCTTGGTAGCTGGGAGCTGATCTCCTGGCGGATGTTTTCTATTTTATCTGTGAAATATGAGGCCAGGTCATCAGCATGAAGGTCTGTGATGGGGGTATGTACTTTGCGACTGAGGAGGGAGTGAAAGGTGTCAAAGAGCTTTTTTGGATTGTTGGATAGTGAGGAAATAAGGGTGGTGAAGTAGGTCTGTTTGGCGAGGTGACGGGAAGAGTTGTAGGTCCTTAAGATGAACTTGTTGTGGATGAAGTTTTCTGGTGTGCGGGTTTTCCTCCATATGTGTTTGGCACTCCTAGAGCATCACTGGAGAAATCGAGTTTGGGAAGTGAGCCAAGGCTGTTTTACTCTGTGTTTGGAGGTTCTGAGGGTGAGGGGTGCTACTTGGTCTAGGGTATTTCTGAGTGTGTCATTGTAATGGTTTACAGCCAGATCAGGACAGGAAAGTGAGGAGATAGGGGACAGTGATGAGTGTAAAGAGTCTGTAAGGGTCTGAAAGTCAATGGCCTGTATGTTTCTGAATGTGTGATAGGTGGGAGTGTACTGGGGTGGACGAGGGTTTGTGAGCTTGAAGGAGAGGATGTTGTGGTCAGAGAGGGGAAGAGGTGAGTTGTCAAAGTCAGAGATTGAGCAGAGGCGGATAAAGACCAGGTCAAGAGTGTTACCATCTTCATGTGTCTCAGAAGATGAGAGCTGTGAGAGGCCAAGGGAGGTGGTGAGAGATAGAAGCTGGGATGCAGATGGGGAGGAGGGGCTGGTCATGGGTATGTTAAAGTCTCCTAGGATGAGGGTTGGTAATTCTGAGGACATGAAGTGCGGCAGCCAGGCTGAAAAGTGGTCAAGGAACTGGGTGGGTGGGCCTGGGGGACGGTATATGACAGCTACTATTATAATATATGGAGGGGCTGCATTATTATACATGGAGGCCTATGAGGTCTGCATTATAATACATGGTGAGCTGTGGGGTGCATTATAATACATGCATGACTATGGGGGCTGCATTATAATATATGAAGGCCTATGAGGGCTACCTTATCCATGGACTATGGGGTGCATTATAAAACATGGAGGACTATGGGGGTGCATTATAATATATGGAGGACTATGGGGTGCAGTATAATATATGGAGGACTATGGAGTGAATTATAATACATGGAGGACTATGGGAGTTGTAGTATAATAATTGGAGGGCTATAAGAGTTACCTTATACATAGAGGACTATGGGAAATGCATTATAATACAAGGAGGACTATGGGGCGCATTCTAGTAAAATGAAGGGTTACGTGGGACCCAATATGCTATATGGAAGGCTATGTGGGGGCCATTATAGTATTTGGAGAACTATATATACGAGGGGGGACAAAAACATAAGCTTGGGATGGGAACGTTTTGTGCTGATGGAAAGAGGCTCTTACCCGCAGCACCCAGCTTTACGATGCTATGATATGGGAAAGCTGGGTGCTGAGGGAAAGATGTATAGCAGAGCCTAGGGAAGCTGGGTGCTGAGGACAAGATGGATATCAGAACATAGGAAAGCTGGATGATGATAGAGGGATTTCAGATCATGGGAAACCTGAGTGCTGAGGGAAAGAGCCAAGTGTTAACTTCATTATCCCGCACCCTGAGTGTCAGCGTCATTATCCCATGCCCCGAGTGTCGGTGTCATTATCCTGTACCCAGTGTATCTGTGTTGGGGGGGGCAGGTCCTAATTTTGCATTGGGGCCCATCAAATTCTAGTTACAACACTGCCCAGCACAGAGATGACTAGATCACAGTTGTTGCACTAAGGTTCATGATTTCTGAGCTCACAGCACTGTCTGTAAGGAACGTCCCCTGTACAGTAACTCCATTCTATCTCACTAGAGATGACTAGATCAAAGTTGTTGCACTAAGGTTCATGATTTCTGATCTCACAGCACTGTCTGTAAGGAACGTCCCCTGTACAGTAACTCTATTCTATCTCACTAGAGGTGACTAGAGCGGAGTTGTTGCACTAAGGTTCATGATTTCTGAGCTCACAGCACTGTCTATAAGGATGGCCTCAGCCAGTCCATGCATTGTGTTCAGAGATTGTACTGACGTTCATAGATGTTTGAATAAGCCCTTATACAGATTACATGAAAGCTCCCATAAACATAGGGCTAAAATTGCCCGGATCAGACAACAATATGATGTGTATGGGGGCTATCTGACTTACCTCGAGAATGGATGTAAAGCTGGTGTCACACACAGCGACGACAACGAGGTCGCTGCTACGTCACCATTTTCTGTGACGTTGCAGCGACGTCCCGTCGCTGTCGCTGTGTGTGACATCCAGCAACGACCTGGCCCCTGCTGTGAGGTCGCCGGTCGTTGCTGAATGTCCAGCTTAATTTTTTGGTCGTCACTCTCCCGCTGTGACACACACATCGCTGTGTGTGACAGCGAGAGAGCGACGAAATGAAGCGAGCAGGGAGCAGGAGCCGGCACTGGCAGCTGCGTTAAGCTGTAACCAGCGTAAACATCGGGTAACCAAGGGAAGACCTTTCCCTGGTTACCCGATATTTACCTTCGTTACCAGCCTCCGCCCTTGCTGCCAGTGCCGGCTCCTGCTCTGTGCACATGTGGCTGCAGTACGCATCGGGTAATTAACCCGATGTATACTGTAGCAAAGAGAGCAAGGAGCCAGCGCTAAGCAGTGTGCGCGGCTCCCTGCTCTCTGCACTGTGACATGTAGCTGCAGCACACATCGGGTTAATTAACCCGATGTGTACTGTACCTAGGAGAGCAAGGAGCCAGCGCTAAGCGCGGCTCCCTGCTCTCTGCACATGTAGCACAGCGACGTTATGATCGCTGCTGCGTCGCTGTGTTTGACAGCTAAGCAGCGATCATAACAGCGACTTACAAGGTCGCTGTTACGTCACAGAAAATAGTGACGTAACAGTGACGTCGTTGTCGATTAGTGTGAACCCAGCTTAAAGGGAGGGAAGGAACCGGCGTGTTTGAATTCCACTTGTTGATGCTTTTGATCTCTTGAAAGATAATCCACCCCCAGAGGAGGCGACACCAGCTCTCAGAGAGAGAACACAAGAACATTTGGCCGAGCACTCCTGTATGTGATAGTCAAGAGAGAGCTGTCGGACAAATAATTGTAGGGATTGTTTACACGCCTTAAAGGGATTGTTTAGTGAAAACAAGTTATCACCTATCCATGGGCAAGGTGATCACCTGCTGATCAGTGTCCGATCACTGGAACCCGCACCGATTGGGAAAACGGGGAATTTTTATCCATATGTTTCAGGTATGTGTGACATCCATTTTTAACACGGATGCCACACGTACTCATGTTATTCTATAGTGTTCCTCACACATGCATGTTTTTACATGGACCGTGTTGCCCCACATTTCCCTGCACGCAGACATTGTTTTTTTTTCTCAGGCAGCACGGGTGTCACACTGATGTGATCCGTGTGACAAGAACCAGAGAAAACACGTGTCTCTGAAATAAAATTAATTTTTATACTTGTCTCCAGCACTGCTGTCACTTGCTTCCGATCCCCGCTCATTATACTCAATGAATATGCACTCAACGGAGGACCTGGAAGCAGCAGCACCATAGACATCAGTGCCAGGGACAGCATCGCTGGGGACAGGTGAGTATCCAAGGAACTCTGATATCCTGACAACGCCTACGCCACCGCGGGTGTAGCGACAGTGACTTCACGGGTTCTTCAAAGTTTATTGAGAACTCCGATGAACCCATGACGTTACTGCCGCGACCCCCACAGTAGCGCGGGTGTCATCAGGATGTCATCTGAGTTCATTGTGAACTCTGATTAACCTGTGACATCACTGCCGCGCCCGCACACATACTGCTGACCTGAATAACCTGAGCTCACCTTATGAGATGAAGGTCATCAAACAGAAGCATCCACAGTGTGTGTGTGTGTGTGTGTGTACTCTCACAAGCAATGAGGAATGTTCGGTTCTCCATTGAGTGTGACAGCAGTATTGACGTGACCGCCCCCAATTGGCTTTCGGCAGACCAGGATTAGGGCTTTGATAGAGAAATAAATTGGAAAAGAGGGTGTCTTTTGTCTTTATTTATTGAATGATTTTCTCTTTTATGTCTTTCCAGGTTTGCTTTTGGGGAATGTCGTGGGACCTCACCATAGATTACGGTAGAACTGTTTTTTATTTATAAAAATCAAATAAATTGGTGAATGAGGTCTGAGTCGAAGGTTTTTTGTTCAAATAAAGTTTGTTATTCTCCTTTCATCTACTGGATTAGTAGTAGGGGTGTATGCTGGAGCTGGCGTCAACCCCACAAATATTACCCAGTTTGCCATTGCACCAAAGCAACGGGAAAAGCCAGGTCCAGCACCACAATTGCTGCATCTAATTGATGTGAAACTTCTCGGGCGTCTGTGGGCTGCTATTGTTAGGCTGGAAAGGGCCAAATAACCATGGCCCTTTCCACCCTAAGAATATCATCCCCCAGTTGTCTGCTGTACCATGGCTGTTTTTTTAGTAAAAATAGAGGGGACCACACGTAATTTTTTTTAATCTAAAAATGTAAAGAATAAGCGTGGGATCCCCTCTATTTTTCATAACCAGCCAAGGTACTGCAAAGAGCTGAGGATTTCAGCCTACAGCTGCTGCTGTTCCTGTGCTGGATATGAAAGTTGGGGGGACCCCACTTTTTTTTTTTTAAATTAAAAAATAAAAATGGTGTAAAAATGCTGGTCAAGCTAACTATCTCTAGAACACTATTCTATAAGCTCTATTTATCTTCCTATATCTTTAATTTTTCAGGCTTTCCACATTAAACAAAAAAACAAAACAAAAAAAAAAACAAAACCAAAAAACATTCATTTCAGTATCTTACTTTTTTTTTTACCGGTACCACACGGACAACCATACTGGTACGTGTGGCTTGCACCTGTTTAAACACGGACATCTGAAAGGGGCCTTATAGATACCCATCTACTGTATGTACTATCATTTTGAGTTGCTGCAAATTATGATGTTCTCCTCAGCGGCTAAAAATACTTCTCAAAATTTATAAGAAGTATTATTACCCCTCTGTAAAATATGTAGTGTCACCTCTGCCAGAGCCCGTCCTATGGAACAGCGGTGGCACCAGCTTCAGACGCTCAGCAAAAAGCAACTTACGTCCCTTTAAATTTAAAGAGAAAAAAAAAAAAACGTTTCGCCCCATATGACCGGAATCAGGCGTTGTGAGCCTCATGGAGTTATGTTGCCACCAAAGGAGGGAAACACGGTGAAACAGGGCTGGGGCCTAATAAATGGGGGGCATAAGAGGATCAGGCGCTGCTAAAGACAGAAAATAAATGGTCAGCCAGATCTGATCAGTTTACTGTGGGTCTACATGTGAGGACTGAGATGTTTTGGAAACTATCTACAACACTGTGACCGCAGCCCGACCGGCAGTGACTGCTCACTAATGTCACACCGAGCTTCATCATTATAGAAATGAACATTCAGCCCAAACTTCTAGAACAGTTTTATTAAAATAAGTATATCAATTTAAAAAAAAAAAAAAAGGAGAAATATATTTACAGTTTTATTTTTATAGAGAACATTTATTCCATGCTGTACATGGGAATGGGTTACACCCAAAATACAGATATAAATTACAGTGAATAAACCAATCCTCACAGACGGGTACAGCGGGGAGCGGACCCTGCCCTCAGGGGCTCACAGTCTACAGGATAATGGGGAGGAGACAGAAGGTCGGGGATACAAATATATAACACTGACAGACGGGTACAGAGGGGAGCGGACCCTCGACTCAGGGGCTACAGTCTACAGGGTAAAGGGGAGGAGACAGAAGGTCGGGGATACAAATATATAACACTGACAGACGGGTACAGAGGGGAGCGGACCCTCAGGGGCTACAGTCTACAGGGTAATGGGGAGGAGACAGAAGGTCGGGGATACAAATATATAACACTGACAGACGGGTACAGAGGGGAGCGGACCCTGCTCTCGAGGGCTTACAGTCTACAGGGTAATGGGGAGGAGACAGAAGGTCGGGGATACAAATATACACTGTAACAATCAACTTTACAAATTAATACGTAGAATAAAGCCATGTTGGACATTGGCAACAATGAAAGAAAAAAAATCTTTTGTATCGGAGTCCCGTGCGTTTTAGGTGTAAAAATTGTATTTCACCATTTACCATAAAAATCCTCTTGTTGAATACATTGGAGGACACAGGAGGTGTGATGTGCATTAGACCACACTGTTCTCTCAGTCTCTAAGGTGGGACGACGGGGGGCAATTACACCAGATGCCAGTAGTCACAAACTGTGTTAGAAAAACAAAGGGAGAAGATTAATAGCACACCTCCCACAAAGTGCAACACGGCCCCCTGCCCAGCACGAGCCCCCCCACGTGCAGCCTCTCTCCCCCTCCAAGCTCGGCCCCCACGTGCAGCCTCTTTCCCCCTGCAAGCTCCACCCCCAACGTGCAGCCTCCCCCCCAACGTGCAGCCTCTCTCCCCCTGCAAGCTCCCCCCCCCCAACATGTAGCCTCTCTCCCCCCCAAAGTGCAGCCTCTCTCCCCCTGCAAGCTCCCCCCCCCAACATGTAGCCTCTCTCCCCCCCAAAGTGCAGCCTCTCTCCCCCTCCAAGCTCGGCCCCCACGTGCAGCCTCTTTCCCCCTGCAAGCTCCACCCCCAACGTGCAGCCTCCCCCCCAACGTGCAGCCTCTCTCCCCCTGCAAGCTTCCTCCCCCCCCCAACGTGTAGCCTCTCTCCCCCTGCAAGCTCCCCCCCCCCCAACGTGCAGCCTCTTCCCCCCTGCAAGCTCCCCCCCCCCCAACGTGCAGCCTCTTCCCCCCTGCAAGCTCCCCCCCCCAACGTGCAGCCTCTTCCCCCCTGCAAGCTCCCCCCCAACGTGCAGCCTCTTCCCCCCTGCAAGCTCCCCCCCAACGTGCAGCCTCTCTCCCCCTGCATCCTCCCCCCCCAACGTGCAGCCTCTTCCCCCCTGCAAGCCCCCCCCCAACGTGCAGCCTCTTCCCCCCTGCAAGCTCCCCCCCCCAACGTGCAGCCTCTCTCCCCCTGCATCCTCCCCCCCCCCCCAACGTGCAGCCTCTCCCCCCCCTGCAAGCTCCCCCCCACCAACGTGCAGCCTCTCTCCCTGCGAACCCCACCCAACACACACACGGCCACACACACACACGGCCCCACACACACACACACGGCCCCACACACACACACACGGCCCCCACACACACACACACACGGCCCCACACACACACACACACGGCCCCACACACACACACACACACGGCCCCACACACACACACACACACGGCCCCACACACACACACACACACACACGGCCCCACACACACACACGGCCCCACACACACACACGGCCCCACACACACACACACACGGCCCCACACACACACACACACGGCCCCACACACACACACACGGCCCCACACACACGGCCCCACACACACGGCCCCACACACACACACACACACGGCCCCACACACACACACACACGGCCCCACACACACACACACACGGCCCCACACACACACACACGGCCCCACACACACACACACGGCCCCACACACGGCCCACACACAAGGCCCACACCACAAGCCCACACACAAGGCCCACACACAAGGCCCACACACACACGGCCCCCACACACACACAAGGCCCCCACACACACACACACACACACGCACGGCCCCCACACACACACGGCCCCCACACACACACACGGCCACACACACACACACACACACGCACGGCCGCCACACACACACACACGCACGGCCCCCACACACACACACACACACACACACACGGCCCCACACACAACACACACACGCACGGCCCCCACACACACACACACACGCAAGGCCCCCACACACACACACACACACACGCAAGGCCCCCACACACACACGCAAGGCCCCCACACACACACGCAAGGCCCCCACACACACACACACACACGCACGGCCCCCACACACACACACGCAAGGCCCCCACACACACAAGGCCCCCACACACACAAGGCCCCCACACACACAAGGCCCCCACACACACACAACAAGGCCCCCACACACACACACAAGGCCCGCACACACACACAAGGCCCGCACACACACACAAGGCCCGCACACACACACAAGGCCCGCACACACACACAAGGCCCGCACACACACACAAGGCCCGCACACACACACAAGGCCCGCACACACACACAAGGCCCGCACACACACACAAGGCCCGCACACAGCACACAAGGCCCGCACACACACACAAGGCCCGCACACACACACAAGGCCCGCACACACACACAAGGCCCGCACACACACACACAAGGCCCACACACACACACAAGGCCCACACACACACACACAAGGCCCACACACACACACACACACAAGGCCCACACACACACAAGGCCCACACACACACACGGCCCACACACACACACACACAACACGGCCCCCACACAACACACACACACACACGGCCCCCCACACACACACATACAAGGCCCCCCCACACACACACACACACACACACACACACACACACACGGCCCCACACACACACACACACGGCCCCCACACACACACGCACGGCCCCCACACACACACACGCACGGCCCCCACACACACACACGCACGGCCCCCCACACACACACACACACACACACACACACAAGGCCCCCCCCCACACACACACACACACACGGCCCCCACACACACACACACACGGCCCCCACACACACACGCACGGCCCCCACACACACACACGCACGGCCCCCACACACACACACGCACGGCCCCCACACACACGGCCCCCACACACACACGCACGGCCCACACACACACACACGCAAGGCCCACACACACACAGCAAGCCAGCCCCCACACGCAAGCCCACGCACACACACCACACAAGGCCACAGCACACACACACACACAAGGCCCACACACACACACACACACAAGGCCCACACACACACACACACAAGGCCCACGCACACACACACACACCCACGGCCCACACACACACACAGCACACACACACAAGGCCCACACACACACACACCAAGGCCCACACAACACACACACACAAGGCCCACACACACACACACAGCAGCCCAAGCACACACACACACACACACAAGGCCCACACACACACACACACACAAGGCCCACACACACACACACACAGCACAAGGCCCACACACACACACACACACACAAGGCCCACACACACACACACACAACAAGCCCACACACACACACACACACACACACACACACACACACACACACACAAGGCCCACACACACACAAGGCCACACACACACACACACACACAAGGCCCACACACACACAAGGCCCACACACACACAAGGCCCACACACACACACACAAGGCCCCCCACACACACACACACACAAGGCCCCCACACACACACACACGCACACAAGGCCCCCCCACACACACACACACGCACGCCCCCCCACACACACACACACGGCCCCCCACACACACACACGGCCCCCAACACACACACGGCCCCCCCCCACACACACACACACGCACGGCCCCCACACACACACACGCACGGCCCCCACACACACACACGCACGGCCCCCACACACACACACACGCACGGCCCCCCACACACACACGCACACGGCCCCCCCCCCCACACACACACACACGCACGGCCCCCACACACACACACACGCACGCCCCCCCACACACACACACGCACGGCCCCCACACACACACACGCACGCCCCCCCACACACACACACACACGCACGGCCCCCACACACACACACACACACGGCCCACACACACACACACACACACACGGCCCACACACACACACACACACACGGCCCACACACACACACACACACACACACACACACGCACGGCCCACACACACACAAGGCCCCCCCCCACACACACACACACGCACGGCCCCCCCCCACACACACACACACACACACACGCACGGCCCCACACACACACACACACACGCACGGCCCCCACACACACACACGCACGGCCCCCACACACACACACGCACACGCACGGCCCCCACACACACACACACGCACGGCCCCCACACACACGCACGGCCCCCACACACACACGCACACACACGCACGGCCCCACACACACACACACCACACACACAAGGCCCCCCCACACACACACGGCCCCCACACACACACACGCACGGCCCCCACACACACGCACGCACGGCCCCCACACACACGCACGGCCCCCACACACACGCACGGCCCCCACACACACACACACGCACGGCCCCCACACACACACACGCACGGCCCCCACACACACACACGCACGGCCCCCACACACACACACACACACGCACGGCCCCCACACACACACGCACGGCCCCCACACACACACACGCACGGCCCCCACACACACACACGCACGGCCCCCACACACACACACACGCACGGCCCCCACCACACACACACACGCACGGCCCCACACACACACACGCACGGCCCCCACACACACACACGCACGGCCCCCACACACACACACGCACGGCCCCCACACACACACGCACGGCCCCACACACACACGCACGGGCCCCCACACACACACCGCAAGGCCCACACACACACGCAAGGCCCACACACACACGCAAGCCCACACACACACAAGCAAGGCCCACACACACACACACACGCAAGGCCCACACACACACACACGCAAGGCCCACACACACACACCACACAAAGCCCACACACACACACACACAAGGCCCCCCCACACACACAAGGCCCCCCCACACACACACACACACAAGGCCCACACACACACACACACACACACACACACGCA